>NW_015515942.1:19677-20471 GCF_001515645.1 Sinocyclocheilus grahami | reverse complement strand
TAGGACAAAACCGATAATAGAGCAGCATTTCCTAAATGCATTAACCCCACACATCACTCGCTCTCCAAAGTGGTGAGCATTTATAAATTATGGAGGTCACTGTGGTCTTGGAAACCTTCCATTTGTAGCTTGTTCTCTGATATGCATTGTCAGCTAAGAGATCTAATATAGACAGGCATGTGCCTTTCCAAACCATGATTAATTGGCAGGATTTACCATTGGCAGACTCTAATCAAAGTGTCTCAAATCTAAAAAATGATAAAGGTAATGGTACAGGCAGTGTGTATACATTAACGTTAATGTGTGTTTTTTTTAAACAATATAATAGCTAGATATGTACATTTTGACAAATCAAGTTAACAAATTGAGTCTTACAAGCACAGCTTAAAAAATGAGCTCATACTGACCTTTACATCTGACACCAATCCACTTAAAAGATGACATCCCCGATCCCTTGCATACTCTGCACTTGTCCAGGCATGACACAGTTGTATGAAGTCATGTTTGTGACACTATTTAGTGGCAGGTAAGAAGAGTGGTTTAGAAAATATTAATTTACCTTCAACAACTGAATTTTAACACACAAGTATGTACAAACTTTTTTTAGAGCACTGAAATTGTCCACAATATATTATGTTGTCAGTTCAGCTAAGAGCTTGACTGTCCATCTGTCAGTTTCCATGTCAACTTTAAATTTTGTAGATGAATTTTGTAAAATGAAAACTTGAAAATGAAAACTCTCAATTTTAAATTTATTTAAATTTACATTAAATGGGTCATGAACTGAGAAATCT
>NW_015515942.1:18784-19242 GCF_001515645.1 Sinocyclocheilus grahami | reverse complement strand
TACAAAGACAGTATATTTTTAATTTGTTTAACGGCATCTTTTTTTTTATAACTGAAGGCGAGTATCACTGATACTAATACTACTGATATAAAATAGTTTTCCCCCTAATATCTAACCAATGATTATAGCCATTCAACATTACAATTAGCCCCGCCTGCCGATTCTACATTGCTGCTTGTTTAGCCCCGCCCACCGCTGCCTCTTTAGCCCCGCCTGCCGATTCTACATCGCTACCTGTTTGGCCCCGCCCGCCGATACTACATCGCCACCTGTTTGGCCCCGCCCGCCGATACTACATCGCCGCCTGTTTGGCCTCGCCCGCTGATACTACATCGCCGCCTGTTTGGCCCCGCCCACCGATACTACATCGCTACCTGTTTGGCCCCGCCCGCCGATACTACATCGCCGCCTGTTTGGCCCCGCCCGCCGATACTACATCCCTGCCTGTTATTACATAT
>NW_015515942.1:15396-18561 GCF_001515645.1 Sinocyclocheilus grahami | reverse complement strand
CTATGATTTCAATACTATGTCCTGACAAACCTTTCTGTCCTTACAATGCAGTGTGTTGTCTGTTTAACAGTGTGTAACTCTACCACAAGTCTCTGTCAACGTTCTATTTTGCAGATATAAAGTAAGCACACTTAACCAAAATGACACAATACCTGTTCTGAACTTGCTTCTGGCAAGGGTCTTGACATCTCAGTAACGGCATCTGTGTTCATCTGTAAAAGAGATGATGAATGCACGTAAATACTGATGTCAAGTATTTGCTCAAGCTAAAGAAGGAAACAAATACTGTGATATGCTGTGAAACCAGCAGAATCTTACAAAGTACTGTGACACAGATTGTTGGTTATACCACTCAGCAATAACCGAGCCCCTTATTTATAACATCACTGTTAAAATATGAAGCACTGCATTAAAAAGGAGCCGTTTGAAAAGTGTTGCGTTACACCCGACATCTGGTTCTGCCTTTTCTGGTACAGAATTTAACCATGCAAAGCTACAATGACCAAGCCTTATTGATGTTACTGACAACACACTGCATTGAAAGGACAGAGTGGTTTGACAGGACATTATGACAGTTATATGCCCACTGTTCACTAATCATTTACACACTACAGTATCCTGGCAAACCATTCTGTCCTTGCAATGCAGTGTTTTCTTTTTCACATATGGTGTGGGGTTTTTTTGTTGTTGTTTTTTTTTTTACCTGAATCAGTACGGTGAGCCTATAGTGCGACTATTTTCAATTTGTTGGTACCTGTGTGATTCTCCATATCCATAAACAGAGAGAAGTAGATATGGCTACAATGTTCGTCTGTAAGAAGCATGCGGTTTTATTTATTAACTGCTGGAGCGACAAAAGTTACATACCGCAGCTTTAATATTACAAAGCTCAAAGTAGCCACTTTTTGCAGATACTTATGAAAATTATTATATTTTAATATTAGTCATTTATAAAAAATAAAAACAATATGGAGAACAAGTGTAACAAAGTCTACATACGATGGCTTGACGTAAGATAGCTGGGTCAGATTTGGCCTGTTAGCCTTCAGTTAGAGAGCTCTGAGGATTATAATACTCTGTCTAGCTTCCTTCGTTAATACTGTCAGCCCTCTACGGACACCTTGGCAATTGAATCGCCATTGGCTAGTAAATTGTTTTGTTTACTCGCCAGACTGATATAAAAAATTTAATATATATATTTTTCTGGACTCCTTTTTAATGGTTAAATTAAATTTTATTAATAAAAAAAACATTTCTAATTCATTAAAATCATGAAACAAACAATTTATCAAAAGTTTAACAAAAATTACATGTTTAGGGCCCTATGAAATTTTTTATTTTTTCCAACCTTATATTTTATTGTTACCAAAACACGTCTAATTATTTGAAAGCATAAAACAAGTTTTATTTATTCTTCCTATAGCCTAATGATTTTTTTTCCTCGGAAATTCTGTGTTGTGTATTTACATTTAAGGCATAAAACAGTCATTTAATTTATCTTTTAATTAATGAAAATTAAACCCATTTTATTTTTGGAAAATAAAGGGGATTTAATATTACAATTAAAACATTGAAGAAATATTGTATGAATATTCCTTAAAAATAAGGTTTTAATAATTTTAGTAGTAGTAGCAGCCTGTTACGTACATTCTGCTCAACAATAGTAATATATTTCTGCTGCAATGCCCTCAAGTTAAACCGAACTTTTATTTTGACGGGTTGCCGTGAATACCTTTACATTTCTGTTTGTGTATGACATGATGATAGTTTTACTCAGATGAAACGGTCAGATGCTGATGAAATGACTCTCAGAGCAGTTCTGGAGATGTTTGTGTATTAATGTCCTCATTAGTGAGAGGCAGAGGTTAATATCACCGGAAGCGTCACGAGCGCTTCAGTACGAGTACTACACAAAACCGCGCGTCTGCGCCATTCATTAACACAGAGACACAGAATTCATATTTAAATATGAATCGTTTTGCGGCTTAACATTTACAAATACTTGTGTATGTATGTGTGTGTGCGATGCAGAGAGTGCGAGCATGTAATGTAGAGACCAAAATTACATGCCGTCGTGTGAATAAGATAAATAACATAAGGCTATTTAGTTTTGTTTAATAAAAGAACGAGGTATAGACCTGTTCTATAGGTATCTTTAAATGACTTCTGTTGTGATCTGGCGCTATAGAGAAAATAAAATTAACTTGACCTTCAAGGGGGGCGGGTTGCCCCCCTTATATAATGGCAGGGGAAACACTGTATATATGTGTGTGTGTGTGTGTGTGTAAAATGGCACAGTTATATAAATATCTGAAAGTACACTCTTAACATCAGTCAGTCAAGCATTATAATATGATAATCAATATAATTTAACCCTTTCGCACGTGAGTTTAAAATATTCTAGCTGAGCCCCAAGCATGAGTTTTTTTTAGGCGACCGTTATTTTAGAATGTATCGCTTTATTGTTTCCATGGCGGCGCGTCATGCTTGTCATGTGACACAACGCAGCCACAATAGATCTGTATGACACATGCATCGCTTTTATTTAGTTTTTCCGGTTTTATTCGAAATATTCACAAACATGCTCACTATATTATGAAATATCTGATATTCCGATTCTGTAATATGTGCAATTAAATCTATTTGGTAACGTTAGTTTAAACACTTTTATATCGACCGTGTTAGTTTATCTGGGCGCCACCATGTTAGTTTGCTTTGCATCCGAGCTGTAGAATTTACAACACACTCTCCTCCCGAAACACGTTAAAGTAGGTCTCCGGTAAACTGGGAGAAGAGCAGAGTAAACTTTATAGTTATCCACACAATCTGTATATGATATCAATAAAAACATGTCGTCAGATTATATTTGTAAGGATCATTATTGCCGTTTCCATAGACATCAGCGTGTATTTTACAAACTGTAAATGTATGGTTTTGCTAGTACTTATGTGTATTTAAATGTCTGAAACCTAAAATAAGTATTATATGGTTGAAAACACTGAATATTTGTGATAACATGACAAGCGCTCAGAGTGTCCGATCTGGCTCGCGCTAGCCAGAGCGCAAAAGCAGATTTAAATTCAGCAGTTGATGACGTGACGCACTGAACGTTCTACTTCAGTACGCTTCAGGGACCAGCCTAGACTGATCACACCGGTGTGATCG
>NW_015515942.1:1361-2228 GCF_001515645.1 Sinocyclocheilus grahami | reverse complement strand
TACAATATATTTCTTATTGTTTGATACTTTATTTTAAAATAATATATATATATTTTTAAAGTTTTAGTAATAATGAATTGGTCAAAATCAGTGGGAATGTAGTCTACTAAAATGTTTAAAAACTGTTTCTGTTACTGAAAGATGTTTGAGTCGGTTCTTACAAAGAGTGAACCCAAGCGTAAACACCTTGTTTCAAGTTTCTCCCAAACCATTCAGCCTTAAAAAGATAATTGCCATGTTTCACCTCCCCAACAAAATCACCCCTCATTCTAGAATGATTATGTCCAATTTGAGCTATCTGAATTATTATCTGGTGAAATTCCTGTTTTTTATATCACAATATATAGAGTATGGCAGAAAAAAATATTGCAATGTCAGTTTTTAAAAAAAAATACTGTGCAGCCCTAACAGCTAAATTTCATACAGGACTTTAAGATAACATCGGTGTTTGTCTCTGAAATAACCATGAACATGTTGACTTTATCTAATGAAGTTTATTTGTATCAACTATCTGTCACGGTTTCTTTAAACAGTGCTCTTAGCTCCTAGTTTAATAAGCGCTGCTGGTGTCAGCTCAGTCATAAGACAAACAGGGATCTGCACACTGCTCCAGATTTACGAGTTTTATAAGTTATTGCTGCAGCATGTTAATGTCAAATAATCTCACATTTATGTCTACAATATAATACTATCCAATCATTGCATTCATTGCATTCTTATTGTATATGATTCAATAAGAAAAAAACAGGTATTTTTGATACAATACTTTGAGACTGCATCAGAAAGTGCATAAAATCAATTATTAGTAGTGCTGTCAATCGATAAAAAAATAACTAAAATTTTATATTGTAATAATTTTACATTCAA
>NW_015515942.1:574-1015 GCF_001515645.1 Sinocyclocheilus grahami | reverse complement strand
CATCATATTTTCTCTCAACTCTTTACATTTTCTGACCCACTTCAGGTCTTAAAGGGATACTCCACCCCAAAATGAAAATTTTGTCATTAATCACTTACTTCCATGTCGTTCCAAACTCATAAAGGCTCAGTTCGTCTCCAGAACACAATTTAATTTTGGATGAAAACCGGGAGGCTTGTGACTGTCCCATTGACTGCCAAGTAAACTACACTGTCAAGACCCAGAGAAGTATGAAAGACATCGTCAGAATAGTCCATCTGTCATCAGTGGTTCAACCGTAACGGTATGAAGCGACGAGAATACTTTTTGTACGCGAAGAACAAAAATAACGACTTTATTCAACAATAAAGTCTCTCCGCATCACCGTAGCGCCATTTTGGAGAATATGAGCTGAACGCAGGCAGCGTACGCTCTTCTGTGTCAGCCGCGCTGCACGGATGC
>NW_015515942.1:0-349 GCF_001515645.1 Sinocyclocheilus grahami | reverse complement strand
AAAAAAATAAAATAAACTGAAATGACACACTGACACGAATCCAAGGGCCACATTACAGAAGTGTCCTAATTCTAGAATCCTGTATTATCTGTGTAGTGATCATGGTGATTTCAGTTAGGATCACATTTAGGACAAAACCGATAATAGAGCAGCATTTCCTAAATGCATTAACTCCACACATCACTCGCTCTCCCAAGTGGTGAGCATTTATAAATTATGGAGGCCACTGTGGTCTTGGAAACCTTCCATTTGTAGCTTGTTCTCTGATATGCATTGCCAGCTAAGAGATCTAATATAGACAGGAATGTGCCTTTCCAAACCATGATTAATTGGCAGGATTTACCATTGG
>NW_015515941.1:4217-5076 GCF_001515645.1 Sinocyclocheilus grahami | reverse complement strand
GTTACCATGATGGTGTTTAGTATTTGTGTGAATGACACTGTGTGCTGTTTATATATTAGTATCGACCTCCAGCTTGTGCCTCTTAACCATTTAACTCTTTATGGGTTTCAGTACGCTATACAGGTAAAAACTGATTTTAGTAATTTGGTATATTAGCATTACATCAGATAATGAATTTTTTCTATGAAAATTTTTTTTTTTGTGGCATTTTATTTTTCATTATAAGCTTTTAAATACACACAGCAAAAAATACAGCACCAAAAGGACTGCACATAGACAAAATATTGACATTATAAATAACAGTGTAAAGACAAAATAACTAACACCACCACCACATGAATACATTTTCCATAATTGTTCGTTGGTGACATTTAACCCTTGATCCGACAATCAGCAGTGTAAAGCCAACACTCAAATAAATTACCATAACAAACCCCACAACACCCTCCTAAATGATTAACCTTGAGCTTCCAGAGAATCCAGCAGCACTGAATTCACAAAGCATCCTCGTCCTCCCTTCCCCCATACAGCCCGTTTCTCCCACATTCATCTCTTACAGGAAACAAACACAGGGCAGAGGAACAGTGCTGGGTGTTTCTGTGAGCAGGCTTACTATGGGGACTCTGACTAAAATATATTTGACAACTTTTAACAATGACATGAGAAAAATCAAAAGTCCTACACAATGGGAAATCCAGATGATCACAGCTACAAAAACAAGAAACATAAGGCAGCTGACATATATACATCCAGGAGGAATAAACCGACCGATGCAGCTTTAAGACGTAATGAAACACAACACCAGACAACGAGATGTGTCAGTCAGTGAATGAATGACTGTTTCTGGGTAAATGGGATG
>NW_015515941.1:2278-2650 GCF_001515645.1 Sinocyclocheilus grahami | reverse complement strand
AAAAAAAACGTACTGATCCCCAAATTATTGTAGGTCACCAAAAAATATAAAAAAATAAAATAAAATAAAAACACAATTAACTGCATGGCATGAATTCATTAAGACTAAAGCAGGTAAACACCAGTGATCAGTTTTTAGAAGCAGCCTACAAGAGAATGAAATCGTTGCGACAGCTTTATTCAACAATTTCTTCTTTTCCGTGTCAGATTTTGACTTACAAAGCATACCCATTCTTTCCTCTGCTCATAAACAAGCCACAGTGCATCTGGATTCTACATCATGCATCGTGTTACTCTCGTGAACGCGTGTCAAAATCTCGGAAGAGAGGAAATTGTTGAATAAAGTCATTATTTTTGTTTTCTTTGCACATAA
>NW_015515941.1:0-471 GCF_001515645.1 Sinocyclocheilus grahami | reverse complement strand
TTCAGAATCATGGGACAATCGTGATTTCTATTGGACAAAAAAAAAGTGATTCTTAATTTATCCTGAATATCTAGGTTTACACACATCGTGGTCCTCCTCTCACAGAGATGAATCTCCTTGAAGAGAGAATTACATAAGACTCTCACACACAGGAAATGAAGGTTGGGTTTTCCTTCACACATGAATACACATTCTTGAAAAATCAGAGGAAAACCCCTCATATCAAATCTAACTTCTAGCATTTCAGGTGTGTGTGTGTGTGTGTGTGTGTGTTACATTAATATTATATTATTTAAAACTCTACTATACAATACTGATTATTTTTTCTTTTTGCACAAGTATAATTTAGTGAAAAAATAATAAAAGAACATTTCTAGAAGTCCCTGGAATTGTAGTTTATATGCATGTTTTGTTTCTCCTCATCCTTTTTTTCTTTTACCGTAGATTTAAAAGGGCATTTTTATACAGTGT
>NW_015515940.1:2481-5077 GCF_001515645.1 Sinocyclocheilus grahami | reverse complement strand
GAGACACCGGAGAATCAGATCCCACCACTAATGAAAGCATCTGTTTGAGAGTGCATTTCATTTGCTTACCAAAAGATCAAATCTCCAATAACTGGCACAGACATTTCCAAAGTCTTTGTGCTGGAGTGTTAATATGACATTGCTGAGCTGCAGTGTGGTTTATTAGGGTTATGATTATGAATGCATGTTCTTAGTGACTTCAGATAAAGGATTGTTTACACTGCCTCAGTATCCTTGGCCTTCTGTCAGAGCAGATTTAGTCACCTTATGTTCACTGTTGAAACACCCCGTTCTTTGATTTAGAAGCCTGCAGAAGGGTCGACAGGTATACTTTTTTATTGTGTTCAGAGGAGGTCTGTCTTTTGTCACTACGCTTAATGTAGTTGTTGATTCCTCTCTATAGTCATTAAAATAGGATGCTATTGTTTTTGCCGTGTCAGCACAAGCTAAGCACCATCAGTCCAGCTAGACGTCTCTGCAAAGTACTGGTAAGGATCTGTTCTAGACCGAAGATTCATTTGATCCAGTTCAAATTGAGTTGAACCTAAAGAGCTCATTTTCTGAGATTGATGTGAATGATTATATTGGAAAATGGACTGCTTACAAACAATCCAACACAGCAGCATTTGATTTCCTGAAGTATCATAATTTTTAAGTTATACATTATGAGGAATATGAATACATGCTATTAGTGTGTAGACAGAGATGTTATTTAAGGAGGAGATGGACCACACAGTGTAAAGCTCAGCTGGACCAGCATTAAAAAAAATGTTTGCTTGATTTGAGCTCAAGAAGCAAATATTTTGAAACCATCGTCATCAAATTTTATTGATATTACACTGCCCTGCATCCTATTTGTTGAATGAACTCCAATACTTGTTTCTTACTGCTTTTGGGGTGCTGATTCCAAAAGTAGTGCCTGTTTTGCTCTAGCATGTCATGCTTTCTTACAAAATATGTGCATTTTGTTGCAGTTTTGCTTTCGACAACCATATGTAAGGTGAAGAAGTGTTATATATCGTCCCTTAATCACAAGAAAAACATCTTTCTTTCCATATTTCTCTGAGGCGGGTCGCAACTATTTGTCCAATTTTCAGCTGATTTTCACATGTATGACATTATTTGATGCATAATTATGATTTCAAGGTTTAAATTATAACCAGTGACAAAAGAAAATGTAAACATGACCCAGATGTTTTTGTTACATCTGTGGGTGTTTAATTACATCCAAACAGGAACAGAGAAATACAGATTTCGTGAAAAAAAGCGAATTTATTTATAAACTTGTTTATGTCATTTTTTAACATTAAATGGAGTATTTTGAACATATTTGTCCACTTCTTTTCAGACCAAACGTTTGACATTTAACTGCTGTTATTTTAATGAGTGCAATAAATCTGATAGATATATATCAATTGGGAAAAAGAAAAAAAAAACGTCTTATTTTGTGGTACCTGATGAAAACCTAATGGAAATGTACCTGATATCAAATCTTTGAATTCAGAATCATCAAATTAGGTAATATTAAACTTTAGCTGATTTTTTCCCCCAAAATGCAGGGCTGTGTTATTGAACATTTCAATCTTTCTGCACTTGTATGCCTATTACCTATAGATAGAAGAACTTTTTGTTAAACACGTCATTAATCGTTTAAGATAGTGATGGATCGTATCCTCGTAGTTAAATATCTCTGCAGCAGGGGGTTAATAATGTAGAGATGGCAGATTTGTTTAGCAGGATAGGGTGAACAATGTTTGCCCTTGAAAAGCCATTTGACCCCACGGCTGATGTCCTTGCAAGCAGGTTATTGAATGTCAGTTTGGTGTTTGCTCTTTCTCTTTTGAATAAGACAGTGCTGTAGTGAAGGTGTTTACTCTGCAGTCTTTCTATATCAAAATAGTGAAACACATTTGAATGCATTCCTTTGTTCTGTTTTCTCTCTTTTGACCCAATTCTTGGAAGTGAACCGAAAACCGAGAGCTTTCTAAACTGCTGATTTATCATGGAGGCTAAATAAGCCCACCGATGGGTTTTATAGTTGAGAATGTCGGACAGTGTTAACACCAGGTGGATTTATCCAGAGAGGATATCGCACATTTCTCGGCAGTAAAGTTTTAACCTGCAAGTAACCTTCTGATATTGTGGTGATTCAGTATGCATCGTGAAACACCAATCATTCTCCTTTATGGTTCTGGTTTAGAATGTCTACTGACTTTAACAAGCTTTTTGTTTATGCACTGCTAAAGCCGAAGTATGGTTTGAGGTATTAGCCCTCAGTTGTTGTTCATTGTTTTGGTATTTCAGCTTTCCATTCTCATAGGCAAAAATATATTTGCAGGTATATTTATTAATATATATTTTTAGAAAATATATACAAGAAATTGACCAAATATATATTGCTAATAAAGTTTTTAAAGCTTTTATGTTTTAGCTACACATATATACAGGATATGTAGCATATTTGGTCAGTCGAAAGTTTAAACAAAACATATTTTCGATTTGAAAAATATATTTACCTGATCTCTGCTGTTTGTGCCATATATTGAGAATAAATGTGTTATACATATATATATATATATATATATATATATATATA
>NW_015515940.1:0-913 GCF_001515645.1 Sinocyclocheilus grahami | reverse complement strand
TGAAAATAGATGATATTGAGCCATACATCATTTCTTCTGTCACAGGGTTTCTTCTGTTATCCATTTAGATCCAGTTTGGATCCAGGGTTTTAAAGATTCCGCCTCAATATGGCCCTGTTTTATAGTGCTTCAATCTGTATTTGCTTTGTGATATTCAATATTAGTGAAGATCCATAATCATTTAGATGTAGGCTAACACTGGCAGATATCCCAGAACTGTTCCACCAAACTTAAGTTTTAAAGTTTTATGGAAATAGGATACATTCTGGTAAATTGAGTCACTTTATGCCATTCATCTCACTGACAAAAAATGTTCCAGTTGACCTGAATTCACCCTGCTTTACCTAATACAATCACTTTGTGCTTTTTAGTCTGTGACAGAGGCCGTCTCGTCTCTTATGATTAAGGCAGTGATTGAGACCAAGTGTAGCAGTTGTTATGATGGAGCTTTTTGGCTCATAGTAAAGTAAAATAAGTAGCAGACTGTTTACAACAAACACAAACATTACAGACCACTATAGCAAGACGGTGCAAGTTAAATGTTTTTTCTTTGTCCTCAAAATGGATTTGTAAATTTGCTAAGTGTGTGTGTGCAACACATGCCTCCCTCGTACCAACTTTAAATGAGCTAATGTGCTACATGCTAATCGTTGGCTTTGGAAAAATTGTTAGTCAATTCTTAAAAAAAGAAGAAAAAAAAACGAATTACCAACTCTAATAAGCACATAATAAGTTATTTTGAAGAACTGTTCAACATTTTACCCCATTGACTTTCATTGAATGGAAAAAAAGACTGATTGTTCAAAATGTCTTCTTTTGTCTTCCATAGAAGAAAGGCAATCATGCAGGTTTGGAAGGACATGAGGGCGAGTAAATGATGACAGAATTTCCATTTTTGGGTGAACTATCCCTT
>NW_015515939.1:3509-5078 GCF_001515645.1 Sinocyclocheilus grahami | reverse complement strand
AATTTTTTTTATTGCCATTTAGAATGAAGTGTTTGTCTTCTGTCGCAATAAGAAAAGACTCATCAGTTAAATCTCTGTCATCAAATGCGACATCGACCACAAACAACAGCGTCATAACATCTGTCTTCGAGTAGTTTCACTCAGTTCGTAGCCCAAGGGGAAGCTCCCATGATGGTGGCGCGTCTCTTTACGTCATATTGTGTGAATGGGTGTAAATAACAGGAAATCCCGTCTATCAACTAATATGCCACCTTACATGCAAAAATGAAACCAGTTCAGTGGAAAATCAAGCTCATATGCTAAATTTATACATTCTGCAACGTCCTACATGCATGCAAACACTTTGATTCATAAAGCAGAAGTTCTGTGCTTGTCTGTTGCTGAAAGCGGAAAATGTAGAAACAGCCTGGGCAATACTGCAAGAGTATACAATAAAACCAGATCCTCTTAATGTCAATTGATCACAGGCTTAATTTGTTGAATCACTCTGTGTTTTTGGCTTGAAATGAGTCCTGCTGGCATGAGCTGGAGCGGTGTTCAGTCACGCCACGAATGCAACACGCCGCAGCCTGCATTCAGCGCTGTGAAAACAGAGAACATTTTGGACACAATTGCAGTCCAATTTTTTTTCTTTCAAATTTCAGTTCACAGTTTCTAATTATCCATATGCCATGAAAAATCTCAATAATGATATTGTGTAGGAGCTTCACCAGAAAGTGCATCAAGCGCCAAATGAATGTTGCACTTCAGAGACGCGCAGCTGTTGCATAACTCCTTTACACAACTTGTTACATGACTTCTAGGACTGCCAGTAATTAGTGAAGCCTGCTTTACAGTTTGGTAGCATTTTATTTAGATTTTTTCCTGTGAAATCTCTAGTCATGTCTGTTAGTCATGGTTTCCTGTACAAAAAACTGTTTATATCCTCTGACCCTTGCAATAAAACAGGCTGTTTTTGCAGTACTTTTTAGATTTCTATATGCAAATCTTTTATATTTTTTTATAAATGTAATATTTTTATTGGATCAGTGTACTGGCATAGTTCACATTGTCATATATCAGGGCAGGCAGATGCTGAAAATAAATGGGTGTTATGTAAATGTTGGTGGCTGAATTAAAAATCCAGTGTTGGTCGAGATGCTCCGTAAAGTCAGCAAGTGAGTATTTTTATCTTTAGCTTTCATGTTTATTAAAAAGGGATTTTGAGACACAACAACTTGGAGAGGGTTTTTAGCTTGCAACAGTAGCTGTTGAATAGTGCTTGATGCTTACTTTTTTCCCCAATATGCATATTGTGGGGTTTTTAATTATAAACAATTTTCCGTTGCTGGCTGCTCATTCATGTCTACAACATATTGCAATATATAAATTGAGTGTGAGGGTCATCTGCTGTTGTTCAGGGCAACTTTTGACCGTCTACATCTTCTATTAAATATGTGCTCTGGTCCCAGTTTGATTGAATCATCTCTGTCTGGCTGCTCTTACTGGACAGACCTGATGAATGATTCTTTAACCATGAAAAATTATATTAAGGGGAGGAAAATATAAAGATGTTTCATGTTGTCTTAT
>NW_015515939.1:1803-2267 GCF_001515645.1 Sinocyclocheilus grahami | reverse complement strand
TGAAATTTGTGTCAAAACCTAGCCCTAATGATCACCCTCAGAAACGTATTGTCTTGCAAGCCGATAATGAAAGTTGTTTTAGAGGCATTCAGATGAGATTATAGAGAAGATTTTATTAAAAATATAAAAGTAATCAATTGTGTCCATTGTTTATAAATGGTACATAATATAATTATAATTTATGCCGTTGTAATCTATATAAAAATGACATTCTAAAACAAAATAAATGTGATGCTGCTTGGTGCACACAGTATATGACTCTGTGACTGATCTCTGTCACCCCCTGCTGTTGAAAAGACACAATTGCTGCTCCATCCACATCAATTCAATGGCCCATCATCAATTATTTCTTACGTAATGTATATTATAATGTTAATGTATGCATGTAACATATATTTTTGATTCTCTCTGCAGCTCTTTTCTGTAACTGCACCGCACCACAGTGTGAGAAGGATGGGTATAAG
>NW_015515939.1:0-894 GCF_001515645.1 Sinocyclocheilus grahami | reverse complement strand
TAGTGCTTCAGCCTCAGCTTATTTCAGTTAGTTGCAATATTTCTTCGTTTGTTTTTCTAGTTTTTCCATCTAATGTTCATATTTTTATTTTATTTCCGCGTTATTTCAGTTAACAAAACAATAATAACCCTGATGTAACATGCATAAATCGCATTGTGATTTTGTTCTCTTTTTTTTTTTTTTGTCATTTTTATAGCTTAATCCAGTTTAATTTTTGTAGCTTAATGTGATGTCACATGGAGGTTGGGAGGAAAAAACTCCACAATACATCCTACATTATGGAATAGTATTTTATGTTTTTCTACTTTTGCACAGTGTTATTTTACTATTATTTATATACATTTATTTTTTATTTTTTTATATATATATTTTGAATGGGCTTTTATTTTATTTCATTTTAGTTGTAGTTGAGATATTAGTGATTTTATGTGCTTTTGTTTCGTTATTTTTATTTTTTATATTACTATTTAGGTTTAATTTATTTTAATTTAAGTTATAGTTTTTATTTATTTCCTGTATGTAGTTTTAGTGCTTCAATGTAAACTTGTTTCAGATAGCTAATTTGTTTAATTCTAATTTTTGTATAATTCAACTTTCATCTTAATATTTATGTATTATTTTATCCTAATTGTCTTTAAGAGTTTCACTTTTAGTTAACTATAATAACCCTGCTTGTGCCCTGTATACCCAGTCTTCAGAAATCATGTGATGTTTTGTGTGAAGAAGAGTTTGACACTTTAGTGGCTCACTAATAATTTACTGAATCTTCTCCTTCAGCATATTATCAGTGGTTTGATAAAGCCTTTCTCTCTCTCCATCTCACTCTCTGCTGCAGGTCTGCCGCTGTTCGTCCAGAGGACAGTGGCTCGTACCATAGTGCTGCAGGAGATCATC
>NW_015515938.1:3762-5079 GCF_001515645.1 Sinocyclocheilus grahami | reverse complement strand
AATTTAAGGGGGTCTGAATACTTTCCGTACCCACTGTATCTGCTTGTCCATAAGCTATCAAATATTGTGAGGAAAAATGCTATAGGCTTTTGCCTTACCATATGAGAGTTTCGTTAATCATGCAGGGTTATTTGTTCGAAAGTGTCATATTTTTAATGCATTTACTTTAAATTAATCTCTCTGCCATTTGCGATTTTTTTTTAAAATTTGTTTGATCGGTCGCTGTTCGGAACCAAGGTTACATACGTAACGAGATGTTTGATGTGGTGCTGAACTGCGTGTCCACATGAACATAGTAAATTGGCAATAAGCGGAGGTGGGATTCAGCACTAATACTTAACATAAAATGTCAAATAAAACTACTGGAAAACTATGTATGTATATATTACAAAAAATATCCAAAACAACTTACAAATGAGGGAGAAAACAACACTAAGGCTGCTGAGTATCATATTCTAGCAGTCTGAGTGTTGTTTTACACTCATTTTTTTAAATAGCTGTACATACATAAAGTTTTCCAGTAGTTTTATTTACTATTTATTATTTTACGATTTATTTACTTGTTTATTCTTTAGAATTTTTTTGCAATTTTATTGCAATGTTTTAATATGCTAGATAATGCTTTTAATTCACTGCTTTTCAATTCACTGCTTTATACTCCTTTATTAATGCCTAATATGCTTTGTTTTAGGAGGAACTGGACACTGTTGTAAACATGTGGAATAACCATCGAATCCGACGTAGCAGTGGTCGTGACTTACAACATGGGAAACCCTTCCTCATGTACAACTTACCAGAACTTTATCAAACAAAAGACTACTTGAATCCTGTAGATGCTGAAAGATTGGATGTGATTATCCATGAAAATGTCTGCCTGTGGAAATCAGACATACCCTGTGATCGTGACATCTATGACCTCTGTGTTCTTGTTATGGAGGAGAATAATCTACAGCCAAGTGCAGCAGCCACAGAGGCATTGAGACTCTACAAAAACATTCGACCTCTGGTTAGGGAACTTTTAGGCTTATAGATGACGTCCCAATAATCATAAAAATGCACAAAATGTTTTTGTGTGTAAATATAAAAATGTCTTTTTTTCTAGGTTGCATGTTGTATATGTGTATATATATATATGTGTGTTTTTAACTAGCTGTTTATTAAAAAAAATTTATTAATGGGAAAAAAAGCAAAAGTATGAGTCAAATAACTTTGTTTTAATATGAAAGCAACAGAGTGGTCTATACAACTATACAAAAATAAATCAGTTGATGCAAATAAAGCATTTCAAGTGCAAATGTACTGCTTCAACAACAGATT
>NW_015515938.1:2194-2660 GCF_001515645.1 Sinocyclocheilus grahami | reverse complement strand
CATTTCTTGCCTTTGGTTGAAGATTTTCAGTTATCTTGTCCAGACTTTCTGCTGTCATGTTTCCCCCAACAGATCGCAGAATGGGTCGCCAGCATTTTATTATGTAGGCTGGTTGTTGCACCATCTCTTTATGTGCAATTTCTTCCAGAATGTTCTGGAGATTGTTTTCATTTGGAAGCACTGTGCAGCTATGACTGCTGAGAACACTGAGGACTTCATCCATGTCAGCACTTTGGTAGTCTTGGAGTGCTTCATTTAAAACATCCTTCTCTGTTGGACTAATGTAATTGAAAAACACCTCCATTAGACTGGTTTCTGGTGAAGGAAGGGACAGTGCTTCTTTTAGAAAAGGAGGTGCCAGCTGAATTGGCAAGTAACCAAAGCGCACCCATCCAATGGCAAAAATCCGCGCAACAGCTTCCCACTCTCTTTCTTGGTAAGCGTGATGCAGAGTAGGTATCTTGTA
>NW_015515938.1:0-454 GCF_001515645.1 Sinocyclocheilus grahami | reverse complement strand
ACATTGTTTGCACTTACATATAAAGTACAGTGTAGGCTATATAAATGAAGTCAGTGATTTCAATGCGTGCTTTACTTATAAAGGATATTACACACAGGACCAGTTCAAATATTATTTTAAGGTGCTATATAGGATTTCTCCAAGTATAATCAGCAAACAACTATTTGCGATGTAAAGACACAGTGTAGTAATGACCTTAGCATCCCAGTGTGGCCAAAGCACACGTGTGAAATGCAGTCTGAGATTCAGACAGAGGGCTAAGAGTGGTCGAAAAGTCATATGACACCTTTAAAACGAATCTTATCTTTTTTTGTAAAGCTTCTTTACAGAGGCATCGAATTCTGTTTGCATCACCGAATCATGATGTTTCTGTTTATCCCTTTAAAGCTGCTTTGAAACAATCCGTATTGTATCACTGGTTGCATTGTGTGTTCTTCCAGCTAACGTTAGAACT
>NW_015515937.1:2963-5079 GCF_001515645.1 Sinocyclocheilus grahami | reverse complement strand
TCTCATCATAAAGTGGTACCTGATAAGATAGTTCACAGAACCGGATTCGTGACAGATAGTGTCTATTGTTTAGTTTTTTTTCAGCAGGGATCGTTCACCCCAGAATGAAAATTTTGTCATCATTTACTCACCCTCATGCTGTTCCAAACCTGCATACGTTTCTTTCTTATGTTGAACACAAAAGAAGATATTTTGAAGAATGCTGATAATCAAACAGTTGTTGGTTAACCAAACAGTTGCTGGTCCCCATTGTCTTCTATAGGGGGGGGGGGGGGGGTACTATGGAAGTCAATGGGGGCCATCACCTGTTTGATTATCAGCATTCTTTAAAATATATTGTTTTATGTTCGACATAAGAAAGAAACTTATACGACATGAGTATGAGTAAATTACAAAATTTTCATTTTGGGGTGAACCATTCCTTTAATAAGAACAGATTTAAAATCCTTCCCTCGAAATATTATACCAATTTGGTAACAAAATCATTCAGATCGGTTTTGTGAATTAGATCAGTTTATTTAAGATCAACTTATTGATTGAAAATAAATATTTATCTCATGAATACTTCTCAAACGAATGTACCAAGAATACAGCATCAAAGGCAGTTATTTCAGTGAAACCAGTCTCAGGCAAGATTGTTCTTTCTTTTTTGAAAAAATGAAAAACTTGTTACACAGGTTTCTGTTAGGAAAATATTTGCACTTAAACTGTAGAAGTTACAATATGTATCATTACTGAAAATGTGTGGGGAAAGTTAACAGGGACAACCGTACGTATCCACAAATTTTCAGTTTTATGTTGCTGAAAACATCAGGCACTATTCATTGTAACTGCACGGAAAAAAAGTATTTGGAAGACAGAAAGCTATACGTTTTTGGAGTGAAATGAACAAATGATGAATATTTCATACACTAGATTTTTATTTCAAATCTTTGCATAAACCATTTGATTTCAGCTCATGCTTTAGCACTATTAATTATATATATTGTGACGAGTCGGCTGCCTCCCCCTAATTATCATCATCCCCCCGTCCCTTAATCACCGCCCTTCGCCAGGCTCCCGACAGGAGTGGGTGTGTGAGAGAGGAGGGGCGCTGAAACAGCCAGGGCTGGCGGCGTGTGATGGGGCACACCTGAACCAAATGGAGCCTCATACCGCCGCTGTTAAAATGCCAGGCGCGCCTCTCCTCGTGAGACCGGTCTCTTCCCCGTGCATGCACGCTGGTGTCCTTGTGGGTCCAGGAGGGGTGCATAGAGGGATCTCCGTGCCGCCGACGATGCAAGCTACCGGACCCGCGGTCCGGACAGGGGCTGCACCTGTTACACGGCCGTCAGGCCAGGATGCCGGGTCGTCTAGCCCCTCCCCATGCCGGGGCCAAGGCGAGAAGGATGCAGCCGCTGGACAAAGCCGCCGCCCCTCGCGTCGCGGACGGGAGAGGGGAGCACGTGCGGCCGCCGGACTCCGCCCCTTACCTGGACCCCTCCTTCCTGAGCACTACCCTTCCCTGCACGAAGCCCGCAGCACAACGAGGACACCATATTCCCTGTTTATTTTGGACACTAGATTCCCCTTTTTCCCTGGACACAATATTGTTTGATTTTTATTTGTGAATAAAAGCCTCTCCGAGGCCTGACGCCACACCCCCTGTGTCTGTCGTGTGCGCCCCCCGTGACATATGGTGGAGAATGCGGGCAAGGCGGAGCCCAGACGACACAGTGGGGAACGCCTGATGACGTCATCCCCTCTCGCCCGGGAAAAACCCTAGTGGAAACCCGGACTGGGACGGAGGGACGGCCTCCCCACCACCAAAGGGGTAAGTGACGTTTTTGGTTCCATTGTTATTTACCCTGTGGTTGGTTGAGGCTGTCGACTAAAACCCGGTTTCTCTGTCCCTGTTCCGGCGCGGGGCGAGAGGGAGAACTGCCCGGAGAGGAATCCCCGCCCCGCCCGCTTCGACCGCTTGGAGCCTGGTTGAGGATGGCAGCACTCCCGTGCGTGCGGCGGCGTGATGACGGGGATGTCGCTTGGGGGGGGGGAATGTGATGAGTCAGCTGCCTCCCCCTAATTATCATCATCACCCCGTCCCTTAATTGCCGCCCTTCGCCAGGCTCCCGAC
>NW_015515937.1:2009-2395 GCF_001515645.1 Sinocyclocheilus grahami | reverse complement strand
ATTATAAACGCAACACTTTTGTTTTTGCCCCCATTTTTCATGAGCTGAACTCAAAGATCTAAGACTTTTTCTATGTACACAAAAGGCCTATTTCTCTCAAATATTGTTCACAAATCTGTCTAAATCTGTGTTAGTGAGCACTTCTCTTTTGCCGAGATAATCCATCCACCTCACAGGTGTGGCATATCAAGATGCTGATTAGACAGAATGATTATTGCACAGGTGTGCCTTAGGCTGGCCACAATAAAAGGCAACTCTAAAATGTGCAGTTTTATCACACAGCACAATGCCACAGATGTCGCAAGTTTTGAGGGAGCGTGCAATTGGCATGCTGACTTCAGGAATGTCCACCAGAGCTGTTGCCCGTGAATTGAATGTTCATTTCG
>NW_015515937.1:0-1966 GCF_001515645.1 Sinocyclocheilus grahami | reverse complement strand
TTTGGCAGTACATTCAACCGGCCTCACAACCGCAGACCACGTGTAACCACACCAGCCCAGGACCTCCCCATCCAGCATCTTCACCTTCAAGATCGTCTGAGACCAGCCACCCGGACAGCTGCTGCAACAATCGGTTGCATAACAAAAGAATTTCTGCAAAAACTGTCAGAAACCGTCTCAGGGAGGCTCTTCTGCATGCTCGTCGTCCTCATCGGGGTCTCGACCTGACTGCAGTTCGTCGTCGTAACTGACTTAAGTGGGCAAATGCTCACATTCGATGGCGTCTTTGGAGAGGTGTTCTCTTCACGGATGAGGTGAAGAGGTGGGGGGAGTGAATGTACAGCACTCTCTCCCACCTTCAATACCATGACTGAGGTGCCCTTGAGCAAGGCACCGAACCCCCAACTGCTCCCCAGGCACCGCAGCATAAATGCGTGTGTGTGTTCATGGTGTGTGTGTTCACTGCTGTGTTTGTGCACTTAGGATGGGATAAAAGCACTAATTCCTAGTATGGGTCACCATACTTGGCCACATGTTACGTCACTTTCACTTTCATGTTGCAGCATGATAATGAACGGCCCCATGTTGCAAGGATCTGTACACAAGTAGTTTAAGTTTTAAGTACTAGTTTAAGTTTTTGCTTCATTAGAAAGTAAATGTCTCATAGCAAGTATACAATATGACATGAAAGCAAAGTGCAATATTATCTTCAGGGTTTGTTAATGAAATCAAAATGAAACACTATACAGTTTAAATGCATTACGTACCATGTATTTGTATACAGTACCATGGTAATGCCATATTTGTTTGGACATTTAGCATGGTACTACCTTGGTATTCTTTGAAGCACCTTGGAGTACCATGTAAATACCATAGTATACACTACCATTCAAAATTTTAAAGAATTTAATACTTTTATTCAGCATAGATAGCACAACCAGAACATGGGTGCTAAAGTGTTTTAAATTATACCACAAGAGGAGATTTAGACAGATTTGTGAACAATATTTGAGAGAAATAGGCCTTTTGTGTACATAGAAAAAGTCTTAGATCTTTGAGTTCAGCTCATGAAAAATGGGGGCAAAAACAAAAGTGTTGCGTTTATAATTTTGTTCAGTGTACATACATACATGCATTTTGCGACCATTTTTTCTGCCGGTGCAAATAAAATTTTGTGAGCAGTCAACTCATAAGCGCTGCCATTTCTGTTGTATATGAGAAACATAAAACGGCAAACGAAACAAAAGCGTTGTAGCATTTGGACCAATCAGACACACATTTGTTCATTAGATTTATCAATCAATTATTCATTAGATTAACAAACAATCACAGACCCCTCACCCAATAAACATACTGGGTGCCAGCATGTCTGGGAACAACCCCAGGCCCCTGGTTACAATGGCAACCAGGACCCCTCAGCCAGATCAGATATTGTCAGACTCTGTCTCGTATTTTGTGTGTGTTTTTCTGTTACCCAGTTTCTGTCTCCCGCGTATTCGGTTAATTTCATCCCAGGTGTTTCCCATGTTTAATTTCCTATGATTCCAGGTGTGTCTCCTTAGTCCCTCATCATCCTGTGTTTAAAAGTCTGAGTCCTTTTAGTTAGTGTTGTCCGGTATTGCTTATGTCAATTTAAATAAACTCCTTGGTTTGTACTCCTGGTCTCCTGGTTTCCTCGTTCTGTGCTCCTCACAGTAGCAAACCCATGACAGAATACCGGACCAAAGAAAAAAAAAAAGACTTTTCTTCGCGTTTGTTTTTTCCGCCTTTGTTCTGGCCCAGGGCCAACTCCTATCGCCCCGTGGACCTCCCAGACACCACTGGACTAAGTTGGAGGGAAGGTGTCTTCCGGTGTCTGGGGAGTGTCCGGTCCCGAGCCAGAACCAGTCCGCCGCCGTCCGCGGCTCCCCCAAGTCAGCCAGCAGTTAATGTGGCAAGCCCAAAGGACGTTAATGTGGCTAGCCCA
>NW_015515936.1:3901-5082 GCF_001515645.1 Sinocyclocheilus grahami | reverse complement strand
CTGCCAACACTTTAGTATGTGCTTTTTATGCATGAAAAACTGTAACCATAAAAAAATTTAATGGATAAAAGAATGCTTACAGTAATAAAACACTGAAGAAACATAAACTAGATTTTGCAGTTTAATTTGAAATGTTGTTGTTCATATTTTTCTTGCATTAAAACCACTCTGGGTAATCAAAATTGTGATTAATGGGAGAGCCATGACTGGTTAATGACTGAAAATGGCCTCACCACAGACCTTCACTATGATCTTCAGAGGCCTGCGTTCTCCACTCTGAGATCTATTACATGAACATCTTTGTTTAATGCTGCTGATAGTGTGAGCCTGGCAGATGTTTTTTGTTACTTTAGACTTTGAAATGTGGAACATTCCACCAAGTCTAGCTCCAGGCCTGCTGAGAGTAAGGTGTCCGGTTCTTTCCATTCTAATAAAGTACACCACTAGATGGAGCAAAAAGTGTACAAAAGATTCAAGAATCACAGGAATCGCCCACTCAAGAATTCAAATGAACATTTCCCATTAAAATAACATTAATCAGGCATGCCTCCCAAGTAAATAATAATAAAAATAATAATAAATAAAATGTGAATGTGCAGTAAAATGTCAAACTATGTTAATACGAAGCATAAGCAAATATGACAATATTTACCCATAAATAATCAGTCAAAAAGTGTTTGTGAGTGAGAGTGACGATCTGTCAACTTATTGTAAGGGAGGCCGGACTACTTTTAGACAGAAGAGTTCCTCCTCTGGGCCTGAATGACTTTTACAACAACAGGTTTCCGCTCATTTCTCTCCTCTATTCGGCTAGGCACAAAGCTGAGTGTGAGGCAGTGCTTTTCCTGCTCTGAATGGGCTGAGAGTGAGAAATGTCATGTTAAACGGACCTCAGATCAGTGGAAACAGAGAAGCGCTCATGGCTGGTGCAGAGTTTAGTTGCTATGCAGCCATAGACCTCACCCCAAGAACTTTAGCTGCTCACTGGACAAATTATGTTTTGTGATCCATAATGGCAGACCATTCGAGGCAGTGAAATGATCTGAGTAAAATTTCAAGGATTCCTATTTGGTCTGTTAAGAAAAAAAATTGTGTATGTTTGTGAGAATGGGGGATGAAGGGGATTGGCATAGAAAGTTGTGATTTTATAATTAATGTGTGTGTGTGTGTGTGTGTGTGTG
>NW_015515936.1:0-383 GCF_001515645.1 Sinocyclocheilus grahami | reverse complement strand
ATCTTTTTGAGCACTTTGATTTCATGCTCTCAACTGTCTCAAGACAGTTCACAATGATGTTTATGCAAATTTTTAATTTAAACAGCATCCATTTTGAAAGTCCATATTGTCATATCACACCACTTCAGTAAAAACATGAACACACACACATGGATACATATATCGAAACAATGTAAATTTGAGATCACTCCTCCTAACACCCATAAAACCACATCAAAACCCCAAAGAGCGGAAACAGTGGGTGGCACTGTCAACTAAAGGTTTAACAAAACGTGTAATACTGCTTGAGTCATTCCAATTACAGGATATAATGAAAGAACTGTCTGTCTGTCTATCTCTGTGTGTGTGTGCGCATGTTTATCTGGTTTATGAGGACACAAATT
>NW_015515935.1:3800-5083 GCF_001515645.1 Sinocyclocheilus grahami | reverse complement strand
AAAACAGAATTAGAATTTAAGTAGAATTAAAATGATTGTAACTGAAATTCATATAACTCAAGCAATGAAATCTTAACCAAAAAGAAAGACAAAGAAGTCCAGAAAAATGTGTGTTGACCTGACTGCATTAATTAAAAGAACACTTCATATTCCCAGAATGCCACTAGGCAGAATGATTACCTTAGTCAATCAGGCAATGATATCATTCCATCACTATACAAAACTACACCTCTTTCTTTCCGATTGTCCCCATCTGTGTTCTATTTATTTGAGATTGAGCAGTCTGATGAGGTTTATGGTGTGCTCATTAAATGGAGGAAACACGAGATAATATAACAAATCACGCCAAATATGTATCTCTCAGCCAGGACAGTTTTGTAGGAAACTGCAGTGTTACACTTGGACAGTGTCGATAATATGAGGTGTCCGTATCTCAATATAATGGTTCAGCCAGACCACCTGCTCTGCACACACATATACAAAAGCACACACATACATAAATATAAGCATTTTCCCATAGAAAAATTGTACCAAAGATAGGATATATGTTAAACTGAAAAGCACCAAAAAGACTATTTGAATAAGGGTCAAATTTAAGGGAGATTACATTATTACTTGTTTCTGGTCGCCAAGGAGTGGCACGCAAAGAGTGGGGTGATATTGAGGATGACAAGTGCAGAGTTGATTGGGTGGTACAGGGTAAAAGTGTGACGTATTGATTGTGTCTGACAGTTTTTGTTGTCCGAACTCAGAGGTTTCTTTCCATGAATACTAGTATCCGTAAGGATACAACAAATTCCAGATCCATAAAACAATTGCATAAAAACCAAACACAATTTTTAAAGGCAACAATCTTCAAATTACATGCTCACTTATTTCCAAGAGACTTGGAAATGGATGGCGAAATCTGATTAATCACATTTCCATAATTGACCGTAAATTACTTTCCTCTACCAAAATCATAAAATATCCAATAACCTAAAGAGCTTGTTTCCTCCACCACAGGAGCTCTCATTGGCTGTCTCTTCCCTTCCCAAACCAGCCTAAGATGGATATGAGGTGATTACCCCCAAAGTCTTGCTGGGGAGGCCTAGCTCTGTGCGCTGTTTATTAAACATAAGTACCATGTAACCTCTCTGCACTAAATCAAGGGACGTGTGTTATTGGTCCCCGGTGAGAACGCAGGGGTCAAAGGGTCCTGGAGATGAGTTGTGCTGTGTTGAGCTCATCCTGGGGAGACACCAGCTGACAGCTGCCACAAATCCGACACACACACACACACA
>NW_015515935.1:1442-3029 GCF_001515645.1 Sinocyclocheilus grahami | reverse complement strand
ATTTTCTACCCCATTTGGATAGACAATAAAGCTTTTGAAATTGAAAATTTAAATATGGACTGATAAGAGAGACACAAAACACACATACAAAAACAATGTAGAAAACTGTGGGACAGACATTGATTTATCATTCATTATTATTCAGTTCTCTGTCTGCATCGTCCCAGTCCGCCAGGCCACTGCTTGTTATAATAATGGGCTTGGCTTGTAGTGTCTGAACGACAGACATTAATATTTGAGAGCATTTAAACCCATTAGGCTGTTTGCGGGAGAGAGGAGAGCATGTTTTTAACTCTGTTGAGAGAGTGTGTGGTAAGAGGTTATCATCTGCTAAGTAAATAGAGGAGCACACAGTATCTCTCATTCCTGTGATTCCTGGAAGTGGCTAAAATGTGGCGAGCAGGATCTGGTTTTAAAGAGAGACTGACACTCTTTATTAGACAGCAGTGCAGTGCTATTATCATTAAATGAATTATTCAAAATGAAGAATTGCCTCGGAGATGCTCCTTGCCTCGGCGTCTGTGTTTCCGAGGTCCTGAGATTAGCGTTTTCTTGGCCTCTAAGCGAGCACATCTGCAGTCAAGGCTTCACATCTGGTTCTCACATTTTCCCCTTGCACTGCTGAGAGGGAGCAAAGAGTAAAAGAAGAGAGACGGAGATAGGCACTGAAGCAGCAAGAAACCAACCATTACACTTGAACAGAGGGGCGAATTCAGATGTCACTTTTGTATGCAATCGTATTCACAAAGCAACCACAATTTAGTTTAACCCTTGATTTATCTTTTTAATTTACTTTATTTTTTTTTGTTTTTTTAGTAAAGTTAATAGGCTAACCACCATGATTTAAACATGTTTTACAATGTTAACTTTCTCAACACAGTCTCGTGTTAATGCATGTTTAATGCATGTGGGTTGCAAAGGTTTATAATAAAACTTTTTATAGCTTAAAAAAGCTAAAAATAATTATGGGCAATTTTATTTTACTTAGTTTTGGAATTAGTTTTTACTAATTATGGGGTTTTTTTCACTTAAAATGTAACAATTTAGATTTTTGTTTTCCATTTGTCAAATTGTGCACTAACAATAATGCTGATTTAACCAGTCCATATTACAATTAAAAAGTCACTGCCATTCTTTCCAGCACAAACATGTCTCATTTCTATGTAAATTAGGTACTATTTGCCTGCCGCAATTAATTTTGTGCTATTATCGCCCCCCACAGAAAGCAGGCTGTAAACAGACTTCCTTATTTTCTACAGATCATATCTATCATTCTATGTTATATTCCCGTTAAGTGTAGACAAGCGCACCTTTTTAGGACTGAGAACTGAACCACAAGACTGGGAATTGGGGCATGCTTGCACCTGTTTTGCACAATTCTTTTGAGTAAACCTAATGCTAAAACAACGCAAACAGCACTTTCAGAGGGTGTAATTCATTCTTAGTGAATTCCCCCTTAGTATTTCTTTCTCTGTTCCCACACCTCCCCCGTTTCCTTCACTCTCCTCGTCTTTTTCTGGGTTTTTTGTGTCCCCTCCCCATCTCACCTGGAAATAAAATCAGTCCATTTGTCATTACTTTGGCAAA
>NW_015515935.1:0-1350 GCF_001515645.1 Sinocyclocheilus grahami | reverse complement strand
CCTCTATGCGTGGCCCAGCCTGGATTCCATGCTCCCTTCCAAGCTGCGCTGACCCTGGCGACCCTGTAATTGGTGGAATAATTTGCCCTGGTTTACATAAACACTCCCTGAAAGACAGATTCTGTGGAGCTCTCCCGGAGGCTGAGCTGCATCATGGATATGCGCAGTGGGAGAGTGAGCGAGACTTCAGGCCTCCAGTGACACACCAATACTCAGACTGATGCAATAACAAATGAGTCCATCAGCACACATGGTGTAATGGTCTTCAAGGAACATTACAGACGAAGAAAAAAGAGCCCGTTCTTTAAAAAAATGGAGACTTTAGTTTCAACTGTTATGAAACTGGATGGTTTTGTATGCACTGATCAACTGGAGACACAACAGGCACTCGAGAGTCTTGTGTTTGATGGCTAACACGGTTAAAGACTAATGTAAAACTGAAGCACAGTTAGCATGTGTAAAATCTCTTTCTTCTTATAAAGATCCCATGATGAATACCATTTTTTATTGCTGTTGTTGATATATTTCCTATTGAGACATTGCTTGTGCTAACAGCCTTTCGTTTGTGCCAAAGCTGTGAACCAAGATGATTGGTATTCGCTATTGCTAGCCATTGTTAGCCAGCCAGTATAACCAACATTTTCATTTTATAGCACATTTTATTGGACATGGCTACAAGTCTTAGACAAGTCAATCTTTTCAGTCCCTAAATGTTTTGAGATCAAGTGTAAATTTGTGTACTTATATACAACATTTTATGAGTATGCTTGCATATAGGTAGTCTCAAAGCTAACAGACAAACAGTAAGAGCTGTAAAACCCCTATTCAAGTGCTTCTTCATGTGTAAGTACTGCACACTTCCATTTATAACCCAGAGGATGATACTTGTGTGGTTCAAAATGTCACATGTCTTTCATCCGTCAATGTCAAGAATGAACAACTCCAAAGTGTGCTCTGCTGTCCCGTCAACAATTACTAGCCACCGTTTGTGTGTGAATTAGCCGTGTTGGATCTTTTGAACATGTGTTAACGTTTTAATCAATCTGATTCCCTATTAGTTTTGACAAATTTCAGCAAATGGACATAAGTGTTTGTGAAGCGTACAGGCATGGCCGTACAGGGATAGAATGGGTTCCATATGTAGACACGAGTCCTCGCCAGCACCTTGTTTGCTCTTTCCCTAATTGCAGCAGTTACATGTAAGAAAAAAAGCCTGGCAGGTTGAATGTAATGACAGAAACATGGAAATTATTAGACTCTGGAAAAATAGAAATGGTCTCATATCGTAGTTCAGACATTTTTATTCCTAGTGTAGGATATCAGACCGAATCAGACAATCTAAGATTTGGT
>NW_015515934.1:4311-5084 GCF_001515645.1 Sinocyclocheilus grahami | reverse complement strand
ATTTTGTACTCTATTGATTTGTGTTGTCTTGTATTACCAGGTGAAGGACTGTACAGCTGTTGAGACCTCCACCTTGCTGACTGATCTGATCATCGGGCTGCAGCAGCTGTCATGGATCTGAAGGAGCGCAGGCACCGTACACTGACCCACGGCTGCTGTGGGAAAGATTTCCAGTTCACCACCTCCTCCCTGGACCACGACGAATGCCGCGTACCCACCCAGAAGTCCTACAGCTCCAGCGAGACCCTGAAGGCTTTCGATCATGAGTCGCGCCTGCATTATGGGGGATGTGTGACTGACCTGGTGCATCATGAAGCAGATGAGTTCACCAGACAAGGAGGTAAAAACACAAAAATCTACCACAAAGTATAGACATGCTCACGTAAACAGCACAGCATTGGCCAACATACAGGGTTCAGCCCTAAATAATCATATATACAGTATTTATTTATTTGTTTTTTATTTACTATTTTGACAAAAATTAATACTTTTATATATTAAGGATGCATTCAGTTGATCACAGTTGACAAGAAAGATATTTATAATGTTACAAAAGAAGTATATTTTAAATAAATGCTGTTCTTTGGTACTTTCTATCAGAGAATCTACTGATTTCAACAATGTTAAGAAATGGAAGATAATAAGAAAACGATTTATTGAATCATTTGACACTCATTGAATCATGTGACACTAATGGCTGCTGATAATTCAGTACAAAACATAATGAATCATACATAGAAATATTAAATATTTAATATTATAATATTATTGTA
>NW_015515934.1:1823-4248 GCF_001515645.1 Sinocyclocheilus grahami | reverse complement strand
AAATTACACACAGTTTAGTTTAACTTTACTGTAAATCAATCAAAAATGTGATGGTTAGGTTTTGTTTTAGACCAGATTTGCTTGGTGGCACTTATGTGTGCACTAGAGACAAAGTGCGATAATAGAAACATTAGCCATGAGTATGCTAACTAGTCCGTTCAGTCATTTGAGCCTGGCATACTACAGTTAAAAGTATAAATGTATGAATCTCATAAAGGTGCAAATGTTGTGCAGTGTTTCAAAGGAAGAAAATTATTTCATTTTATAAATATATGTTTTGTTCATAACTTGTAGTTTTTTTCTAAATGTAAAGGGCCACTTAACATGTTACTAAACTGAAATTAAAGGAAAAATAAAATCAGTGTGCTTCATTTTTCATGATAGTTCTGCTCTAAAAATGCAGCATACTGTAACTCTGCCAGCAAAAAAACCATGGTTCAGTCTAAAAGACTGTTTAGGCAGTGTATATCCACTGTTTTGCTTTTGATAAATTTAGAAGTATCAGGAATCATTCTGAAATCAGATCATGGTTCACTTTACATTCTCACACCTAGTTAGAGACTAACATCACTTAATTTCACTCTTATTTTAGGGTATGGGCAGAGAAAATGTTAGGGTGATGATAGTGTGATTAGATGTTTTTGGACATGGATATCTGTGCTTCTACATGACGTATGGTGTACAGTGAAGGTGTGAAACACAAAAGCAGGACAGTGTATTCAGTTGCAGGCCATGCCACCGATAGCTAATCCCTCTGCTCTGTGTTTACGCATGCTGCTGGAGAAAAAATGCAACCCGATCTCAGAGCGGTTAATTCAGTTACAGGAAGTACCTCAATTCTGTCCCCTGCTGCTTCAAATGTGTCACAAATTCCCAGCAGACCTTCCTCAGATTGATGCCGCTGATCCGCCGTCACCTGTTCAGTCTTAGCCGTCTTATAACTTACGTCGGTCGACCCACTTCATGCCTCAGGCTGTAGACTTGTTGCTGACTCTATGCAGGGATGTTCGGCACAGTGCCAAACTGCAGATGCATGCGAAAATAGCAGCAGGCCTTTGATTGAAGGTGACTGGCTTACTAGCTCAGACTCGACTGATTGGTTCAGATGCGGTAACCCTTGTTTTACGTCCTATTTTGAATGTCTTTGATGATGCTAATAAGAGAAGTCAACCACTTCACCTGAGGCTGGCTAGAAAAGGAAGCAGGAACAGGAAGAGAGAGCGAGTTCTATGGCGTTATAATGAGCAGGCTGCCGTGGATCCGGAGCAAAGCCGTGGATGGGTCATCTTTGAAAAAGGCGGTGTCAGACCTGCGAGTCGTCCTCTGCGTGAGCCGCTGCCGGTGCCGCATTGATTGCACCCAAATGGATTCCAACTCGATGTCATTGATCACAGCCAGACCGAGCGAAAGAGGAAGACAAACCCGCCGGAGAGATTGCAGCCTCTTTTCTCTCCCTCCATTCAACTGTTTCTTGCCACAGCACTTAGCCGCTGACAACAGATCCCAGAGCTCTTGCAGCCCGGGGTGGAGTGGCCTGCGGTCCCTGGGGGACGTGCGGTGACAGTGACAGTGAGCAAGAATTATGGGTAGGTGTAGAGAGCTGGATGGAGGGAGGACAGATAGACAGACTGACAGGCGCAGCGGCTGTGGAGAAGCAGAGAGTTGGTGACCGTCAGATTGATGCCGCTCGGCTACTTAAGGCAATAGCGGCTCACTGACTGCAGATGCATCCGTGGGAAGTGTTGCCACGGGAGACTAACAGCGTGCAGGGGCCATATGTAACAGCACTCAAAGGGCACTGCCAAATTACGCTGCTCTCTCCCGCTCACTCACATAGTCATCACGGCCCACGTTAACGGTTGCGCGGAGAGGAAGCGAAATATTACTTTTCAACTTTTTAAGAGAGCTATTTTCTGTCCGAATGAACAGTCCAACCTTTCACTCTGACTCCATTTGGTGTTTGGAGACGCTGCATGCTCCTAATGCTCCTCTGAGTCACGCTGAGAGCAGATTTGACTCTTAATGCTCTACACTTTCAAGTCTCTTTGCTCTGTGGGATATGAGGACATGCTCACAGGTCAGGATTGTCAATCAGACAACATTAATACTGTACTTAAAGCATTCTTGGAGTACTTTTTTTTGTATGTACTATATGTTTTGTATTTTTTAGGGATACATGTTACTTTTCATCTTAAAAGTACTTTTCACTTATCTTTCTCATTCATTCATTCATACATACATACATACATTCATACTTAATTGGTCGTGCTTGTTTCCAGTTCATATTTTGCCATCATCTAACACTCACTTATAGGTAATCTTAACAAAAAAATTATGATAATAAATGAATAAAAATAAATAAATAAAATATTAATTTAATTAAATGTAATTCTTAGCAAATCTCAAATTGAACATCTATTTTATA
>NW_015515934.1:0-293 GCF_001515645.1 Sinocyclocheilus grahami | reverse complement strand
AGGACCACGGCATTCTGCCTAACCCCTAATTCCTACTTTATGAGCGATCTAAAACAAGCTGATAGCTTGCGCGTGGTATTCCGAGAGAAGCAAGAAGGAGCTAGTCATATTCTGTTAAGGAGCCCGTCAGCAGTTTGTTTGTGACATTGTACTCGACTTTTCTCTCTCCGTTCCTCTCTCATCACCCCACGGCTGCTGTTTTGATGGGGAACAAGTCAAGTCACGCATTTCATTGATTATTTTATTTAGTTGATTCTGTGCTTTGTTGGTGTATCGCAATAAATCTAGGCAGG
>NW_015515933.1:23953-24377 GCF_001515645.1 Sinocyclocheilus grahami | reverse complement strand
ATAATAAGGATGAAAATGATCATCATGCATTCAGGAAGCTCTCAAGTTTCTGCGTGACAGATGTAGTGTGTAACTGACAGTAAACATAGTCTTGCTTGTTTAAGTGTAACCGTTGTATCCTGTCTTTACTGGGTATGAAAATTAGATGCTATTTAAACTTCTTATTCTGTCACTGCACAAAATGTGTTTTATATTGTAATATATTCTTGAGCACAAATAATAGTAAGCTTTTTTAGTTCTGGGAAGAATGGTAATAATTTTAGGCAGGTTTATTTATTTCAAATGAAACATGATAGTAGAAAAATAAAGAAATTACATGTTGGTGCTGGTTTTTGTATTTTTTATGCGATTTGGCTTTAAGTCAATACACCTTTATCACACTGCAAAAATGTTCATAATTTTAACAGAAAAATTGCTGTAATAT
>NW_015515933.1:21859-22284 GCF_001515645.1 Sinocyclocheilus grahami | reverse complement strand
CACTTCAAAAAGCCCATGGTTACAACTATAGAGACCTATTAATGGACTAAAGATATTTATGACACTTAACAAAGGCTCACTTAAAATTATTATTACACAGTTTCGCTGCCTTAAAATAATATAAACAGTGACGCTAAGTGATTATGACACAAGATTAAAGTGCAAATGTGGGGTATATGGTGCCACCTGAAGAAGTTCCCAAAGCCAGGTCCTTATCACAAGGACAAAAAACAAACATATGCTCCATGTAGCGGTGCCTTTGTCATAAACCATTGTTGTGATATTTAAATGATGCATTGCTTTGTGTTTGAAGTCTACTTTCTGACTTTGCATTGCCTCTCTTTAAGACTTGCATCAGAGGATCAAACTAATTCTACTCAGATAAAAGGAACAATATACATTAAAGGTTAAAAAAATGACCTTCA
>NW_015515933.1:3985-5084 GCF_001515645.1 Sinocyclocheilus grahami | reverse complement strand
GAAAGGAAAACTTGAAATCGCATCATATGACCCCTTTAATGAATCAATTAATTCTAACTAATTAATCTTAAATACGTTAGATCATACCATTTTTACATTAATTGAAGGAAATTCAATTCAGATCAGGTAAAGTCATGATAGGTTTACCAGTGCAAGAAAAATCTTGAAAATTCAGTGAGCATGACAACCTGTACATTCAATGTCAGAAAATAGAAACAGTCTGCCTAAAAATTACAATTCTGTCATTATTTCCCATTGTTGGGGAACTATTCCTTTAACAATTAATTCTCAAAATAAACCTGATAACTTGATATCCAGACATGAGCAGCAGCTACAGTCTCAGACAGAAATGAATCAATGCCTGGTCAAGATCAAGCCTCAGGGGATCAACTCTATAATATTGAGTTATGGCAACAGCATAAGCGCTAGTTATCTAGTTGTCAGCTCACAGCCTAGATGAATGTGCATCTTTATGATGCATCTTTCCCCTTCTAAAGAAAACAAAGAGCGCCAAATGACACGGAAATAAACGCTGGCAGATCCTACATTAAAGCATTCTGTCTGATCCCCTCAAGAAGGAGGTTGCTCATCTCACATATGCATTGACGATGCTTTTGGTCTCGTTCCATGTGTTTTTCCCACAATTCTCTAAGGAAATTTTCAAAGTTAAAGAGCAAGGCTGTGTAGGCTGAGAAGTGGGTGGCTTCTATTCTAAAGATCTCTATTCAGTCTTGCTGTTTCCTCAGTGATGTTGCCTGGCAGTGTGCAGCTGCCCCATTTGTCCTGTGTTTGGTTGTTGTTAGTCAATCTGATCCAGAAGCTATGAAGAGCTAGAAACGCTTCTGGTAACCTTCCCCATGAGCCCTCTGCAGTTCTCGTGTCACCCAGCGTGGTGCTGTTCACCTCGACTGATCGCCCCTGCTGGTAAAAATACACTCTTTGAACTGGTCCTTCCTGTCACTGCTCTCTCTCACTACATGTCATTATTACCTAGCTTGAGGAAAATGCCTCTTCTATTGCATAATCATAAGCACATATCACACGGCAGTCACTGTGTCTGTCACCTCAGAGAACGGTTATTTACAGTAAATGATAATAA
>NW_015515933.1:1749-2965 GCF_001515645.1 Sinocyclocheilus grahami | reverse complement strand
TACTCATGTTCCACATAATACAAATCAGCTTTGACATCAAGAGAATGCATACAGTATACTGTATTTTCAAAGAATTAAGAGATTGTACAACACACAGAGTACAGGGATGTGCCCACCTTTATAGATCTGACATTCAATACATATGCGATACTGCTAGATAAAAATGCTTCAGCATTTAAAGGAGAAATCTACTCCATTTCTTTCTTATATATTAAATATCTTTGATCACTGCCAGGCAGACGCAGATATGAACTCAACCTAAAGGCATCAGGCTCCACTCACGGCAAGTAAAAATCAATGACGTAAGATCCATATTCCAGAAAAAGGCATTTGAAGGGCATTTTTCTTCTCCCTGACAACATAATAAACACAGAATATGATCATGAATTAACTGATGTATGACGCATCTAGATATTCTGACACAGATTCATCAGTGTTATGTGAGAAAATGACTTTCAATTTATGCCAGATGGCAATTTTACACTCTGTTAGTGCAAAAGGGGATGTCTTTGCCAGATAGATAGATTGATTTAGATACTTTGTCCAAAGTTTTACAGAACTGTTAGGCCTAGGTTTTTAAAATATCTTGCCAACAATTCATTCAGTAATGAAAAAAATGTAAATCAGGACGCTACTAACAAAAACAGGACTTCTTCCACTCCTGTGGCATATTAATAGTGTAACATTTGTTAAGGGAATGAGGCCTGTATTAGCCTCCTGCTCCGTGTTGAAGAGGTGAGGCACTGTTGTTCAATATAGCACATAGTTATCTCGCTCCAACTCATTAGAGCTCTTCTTCTTTAACTGTCAGGATGAGGGCAAACCCAACTTTAGACTGCAACTTACAGTGTGTATTCAGTTAAAAAAATAATTTTATCTGAAATCTTCTTTGACAGCTCTTCACAACATGCCCTTGATGAAAAACCAATGAGTAAGTTGAAACATCGATAAGGAACTGGGTATTTTCCAAAGCCTGGAGCAGTTGAAGGGATTGGGGAATTTAAATATTCAGCTCATGGAAACCAGGCTCCAGAAAATCAATTTGCCTTTGCTTTCATGTTGAAGATCTGTGCAGATCTACCACACTGAAGTCCAAATTAAGGTTGAAATGGAGAGCATCCATGTTGCTCCAGGGGAATCTAAGTCCAGGTCACTCTGAAAGCGGGACCTGAAGTCACACTCCAATTAGCTAGGGTTTGGATTACTGGCTCGATTC
>NW_015515933.1:0-253 GCF_001515645.1 Sinocyclocheilus grahami | reverse complement strand
ATTTAGCATCACTGAATCAACCTAAATATATTCATTTATACCAGCAAAACAATTTTTTATAGGTTAAATCAGGTAGAAATAGGTCTTTAAGATAACAGTTACCACTTTTACAGTGTAGGTACATTTTTCTCCCAAAATCCATAATTTTTTAAAAGTGTATTGCTGTACAATTATTCATATTGTCCATTAAATATGTTTTTTGTTTAACTGTACTAACTGTACAGTTAACTGGTTTTATATTACAGCAATTTTT
>NW_015515932.1:4299-5085 GCF_001515645.1 Sinocyclocheilus grahami | reverse complement strand
GCTGCTCAAGAAACATTTCTGATTATTATCAATGTTGAAAATAATTGTGCTGCTTCATATTTTTGTGGAAACCCTGACACATTTTTAGGATTCCTTTATTTATTTGAAACAGAAATCTTTGGTACACAATCAAATTAATGCATTCTTGCTGAATAAATTAATAAAAAGTAACAAATAAATAAAAATTAATGAATAAACTAAATAAATATCTTACAAACCCCAAACATTTGCACAGTAGTGTAATGATTTATTTATTTATTATTTACCTCCCTAATTGTTTAATTTCTGACCTGAATACTTCAAACTTCTAGAGTGTTCATTTTCTCCTACGTAATATTGAAGATCAAATTTGTTGTCATACAGTCTAGGGAATGGAAGCCCTGATGACGCTTGAGCGGTTAGTTTCTATGGCTGTCATGTTGTGGCCACAGATGGGTTGGATTGTCACCATTTCAGAGAGGGAGTTGAAGGAAACGCTGTCACACTGTGACCAGATGGAGTCCTTCTATCGCTCGCTTGAGTAGTAGGTGTTTACTTTTTAATGATTGGCTTCTAATAACTGCATGAACCTACATTTGTCATCATCTGGGTGTTGGTTACATAAATGTTAATCTGTGTGCGACTCGCACCCACCATATCGCCACCAAACCAAGGTCCGTCAGTCATTTTCTATGCTGTAGCCTACAGTGAATCTGCCTTGAGAGGTTATTCACTCCACTGGGTCTGAATGCTCGAACCTGCTCCCGTAGCACACTCCATCCGTCATTTCACACACACACACACACT
>NW_015515932.1:2572-3579 GCF_001515645.1 Sinocyclocheilus grahami | reverse complement strand
TGCCTAATTGAAGTTTCATCATTTCAAATGTGTAATTACAAATATATTTAAACACGACAACTACAAGTTTTAATAGAAATAATTTAAAATATATTTTAGTTTATCATAAATCTTGTCAGTACATTCAGCAGTACACTTGAACCATTTCAATGCCAGATTCAGATTAATTAGGAAATGACATATAAAGATGAACTAAAGTTTTAGCTAAGTCAAAAAGCATTCTTAATTTGAGCTAAAATATAAAAAAAATATGTAAAAAAATGTTTTTTTAATGAAAATGTCCATAAAAATACTCTTAAGAATGTGCTAATGTGTGAGTCTTTTTCACATGGGACTGTAGAAAATTTAAATCTAGCCAATTCTGCTCAGTCTACTGAAACCACACATGTGTAGTTAACTTTATTATTTGTTAGAGACTCTACAGATTCAGTTTACTGATAGCTACCCATTTAATGTCTTAAGTGACTTGCCCTTATTGTTTTCAGGACAAATTATCACGAAATGGCCACTTTTAAAAAGATATTATAGATATGTAATTTCATATATCAATTGAGTTTTCTGTAAAATGTTTTATAATAAATTTAATTTAATTTGAATTAATGGTAACACTTTAGTGTAGCGACCAATTCTCAATATTAAAGGGATAGTTCACCCAAAAATGAAAATGCGTTAAAGCCCGATCTCACGGCAATTCATACATATTTTACGAGGTAGCTAATTCGTACGAATTCGTAAGACCTTACTTGTACAAATTCATACGATTTTTGCTAAACAAAATTTTTTTTACAAGTTGCACAATTCGTATGAATTTGTACGAATGACCTACACATAACCCCACCCCTAAACCTACCCGTCACAGGGGTCTAGACAAATGGTACAAAATCGTACGAGTGAGGTCGTACGAATTTGCACAAATTATCCACCTCGTAAAATACGTACGAATTGGTCATGAGATAGCGTTGAAATTATGTCATTAATTACTCACCCTCATGTCGTTCCAAACCCTT
>NW_015515932.1:0-758 GCF_001515645.1 Sinocyclocheilus grahami | reverse complement strand
TACGTAATTCCATTACATGTAACTAGTTACTCCCCAACACTGGTTAATAGTGAGAACTGGTCCCCAGACTACACTTATTAGGCCTCTGAGCTTTAATAATGTTAAATACAGGCCTGTTATAAATATTTATTTAAAGCAATTAAACAGAGTAAAGGACAATTCAGTTCACCTTTAGTTCTGCCATCTGGTTTGACTTTACGTCTGCCAGCAGAAGTTTCTGTCCCAGTTTGCTGTAGTTTGCTTGCTGTGCACATCCCTAAATTATTCTTGTTTGACCTAGAGCACAGCAAGGGGAGCAGGTACATCTTAATGGCGTGCCAGAGGTGATGAGTGAGAGTGCTCTCTGTCGCTACGGCAGGTGTGCTCTTTCCTCGCAGTCTCCTCTGGGCGTAAGTACAACCTGAGAGAGAGAGAGAGAGAGAGAGAGAGAGAGAGAAAGGCCTGCTTCAGAAACAGTGTCTCAGCATTAGAGAAAGTGGCTTCATGTCCTGGGACAACAGGAAAAGCAAATCGAGCCCAATGACCTTGATGTGTCAACTGAATCAATGTGTTCACTCCCACGCAAAACGGCGGGCGTGCATATGCATATAAGCGTGTGCCTTCACTGTTTGCGATGTATTGAATCTGCGTCTATTCATGAAAGCCGAATTGATCTGACCAACCGGGGCTGTTTTGGTCCAGTCAATGTATTTGTCCATTCCAGAAAAAGCTCTACAGGTAATTAGCAGGGAGAACTTATATGGATTTTTCCACTCGCC
>NW_015515931.1:4836-5086 GCF_001515645.1 Sinocyclocheilus grahami | reverse complement strand
GAGCCATTGATTTATGTGATGTGATGTATGCTGAAAAACAACAAGTGAGCAGATGTATTTGTGCCACACTTTTCTGAATTCCTGAGTCTGAAAGGATTTGTTGTCATTATGCAATGCAGTGCATTGGTACTTGAGACTAAATAGAGTGTCCTCGTGTGGCACTTTGCAGCTTTGTCTAGTAATATCCTTGGCTGCTCTCAGAAGAAATTATAACACATGCGATACAAATTTGAAAGAACATGAAACGAAA
>NW_015515931.1:2236-2545 GCF_001515645.1 Sinocyclocheilus grahami | reverse complement strand
GCTGCCTGAGGTTTCAGACCTAGTAAAATCTGTATCAAAATAAATGTCTGAAATGTTAGCCCTCTCATTTCAAAATAAATTCATGTTAATATTTTGTCTGGCCTGTTCTCTCATTACTTTTTTAGTACGAAGAGAAGATTTTGAAGAAGATTCGGAGGAAAATCCGCAACAAGCAGTCAGCGCAGGAGAGCTGCAAGAAAAAGAAGGAATATATAGATGGACTGGAGAGCAGGTGATTATACATGCATATATACATACATCAAATTACATAATACGCATATATATATATATATATATATATATATATAT
>NW_015515931.1:0-865 GCF_001515645.1 Sinocyclocheilus grahami | reverse complement strand
AATAAGAAATCAGGAAGGGGGCCAACACTTTTTCACACCACTATGGAAAACAATGAATGAAATAATATTTGTAAATTGTACATTAATCATTTTGCTAATCAGGACACCAACAGAAAGTCAAAAGAACATTTTTAAACTAGAAAGTTAGGAAGTCAATGAGATTTATCCTCTGTTTTTAATTAAATTTGTAATGCTTATGTAGAACTACTTTCATTTATTCAGTTCTGTGGGCTGCAGCTTGACTCTTACACATAAAAGAAAGAGACTTTCAGCATTAATGAGGATAAAATCAGTTATAGCTTTACTTAATTAGTATATATTCTCGCTTTTATTGATTTAGGGGTGAAATGTGACCTGGACATTATGTTTAGATGGATTCATCTGAATACATCAAAGTATCTAGTAAGAAATCTAGTGTTACGGCTCATTTGTCTCTCATTCATGAGAACAACTGGACCAACAATTATTATTGAATTATAGTCTAATGTTATTGATGCATCCAGCACCACATAGACTATTTAGGGGGTGTTTGTGTGTATGTGAACACCTGCTGTGACAGACAGAGTGTGTGTGGGAGTGTTTGTAGTCAGATTTATCACTGTGAGTAATTGGCCAATATACTCTGGTCTAGGATGGCTGCCTGCAGCGCTCAGAATCTGGAATTACAGAGGAAAGTCTTCCAGCTGGAGAAAACCAACACGTAAGTCTTGTTTTACAACAATATTAGCTCGGCTCCGCTCTGACAGGGCTATAAATCAGTGGTTCTCAACTGGTTTCGCTTCAGGATCTGGATTTATATTGGACATCAAGTGGCCCAACACAGTATTGAAACTGCTTATCGCACAAAAAGAAAGTAAAATTTCCT
>NW_015515930.1:4080-5086 GCF_001515645.1 Sinocyclocheilus grahami | reverse complement strand
GTCCATCTGTCAGTCAAATCTATGACTACACTACATAAATGATACCATGACTTCAGTCATACTTTTTTTTTTCCTGACAAATGAGAATAGGCCCGTGCCATTCAGATCAGAATATCATAAACACTTGAAGGTGGGCTCTTTTGGCTCCGGCTAGTAAGCAAGCGCCTAGTAATAATAATAATACGTTTAATTGTTAGAGTGCTTTTCCAAAGCTCTCTACAATCAACAATATAAAATACATAAAAGAACAGAACAAGTACAATAAAGAATTCAGAATACACAATTCTCCACAAACAATCATGGTAACTCAGTCAAATATATAGTCTGAAGTGAGAATATACATGTCTGACCCAGCAGTCTAAACAGAATGTACAGTAGAGTAAATATTATATAACCAGAGAAGTCCCTCATGAAGTGAGCACAGCAAGCAACCCGCGTCGAACCACATCCCATATGCCATAGAGCCCAAACGAGTGCAAACTCCAGGAACCCAAACGGAAAACCTGTGAAAGACACAGTCACTCCGTCCATAGCAACCACACTACAAACACCTCAGGTAGGCAGGCCGGAGGAGATGCCTCAGCAAGTGGCGGAGATGAGCACACCATCCCCGCACTCCAGTGGGAAGAGAGAGAACAAAATACAGTTAGATTGAAGTCCATTTTATAAATGTGCAAAACAGTTGAAGTCCATTGTTGAAACGGGGAGAAACATACATTTAACCACCCAGGACACCTACAACCACCGAGACACCTCTAGAAAATTAAAAAATGTGTCCACTTGAAGCTTAAATTTATAAGTATATATATATATATACTGTATATCATTGATCTGCCTCCCAAGGGCACCATCAAATAATGTCTTCCACCCGATTTCTCTTTTTTGTCTTCCCTCTCTCTTTCCTCCTTGTCACATCACATTTGGCAGTGCTCTTGGGGAAAAGGGTAGCGTGACTGCGGATGAGTCAAAGCTCCAGCCTGAAAGGCAGACCTGTGGTAAAGGTCAC
>NW_015515930.1:0-268 GCF_001515645.1 Sinocyclocheilus grahami | reverse complement strand
CTCTTTGGGCAGGAGAACAGTTACGTAAAAGCCATCTATAATTCCCTTCATGCGGATCAAAGGAATACAAGAACCCAATCTGCATACATGCAGCTACACACCCGCAGGCACAGATACACGTGTGTGTGTGTGTGTCTGTGTGAGAGAGAGATGGGGGGCAGTTTCTTCCTTTCTTTAAGCAATCTATAAACCAACATTAAACAGTGTTATTGCTGCTACTAGTCCTACTAAACTGGCCGATCAACGATAAACAACTTATGAAACAAGA
>NW_015515929.1:4397-5087 GCF_001515645.1 Sinocyclocheilus grahami | reverse complement strand
TGTGTGTGTGTGTGTGTTTGTGTGTTTGTCTGTGTGTGTGTGTGTATGTGTGTGTATGTGTGACTACACAAAAAAATTGTAGTATTTACTTTGAAACCATTTTCACTCAGAAATTTTCAGTAAATTTCACAAATAATTACAAAGAATTGGCAAGAAACACAAATGAAAATTTGAAGTAGAAAAACTGAAATAGTGTTTTTTTTTGTAAAACATGCTCCAATAATCTTTATTTACAAATAATGTCATGCATGTGGAAATGAGAGAATTGATCAAGTTGTAATCTGCAAGGCTGTAGAGTTTAGTAGAGACGCTATGACATGTTCCTACCAATATCAGCCATACTAAATTGTCCCTAGCAATAATTTTGATCAAACAATTAAATATGTGTGTATGAAACCACTGCTGTTGTAATTTTGGCCACATTTGAAGTAAATCATTCCATTGATATTACCTGAGAAGTTAAAGAAATAAGATAGAAAACCATTTAATAGATGTGTGGAGTAAGAACATATAATGTTGCAGAAGTGTTTCAAACACATGAGCACAGTTCAGCTGAATGATAAAGTTTATCCTCTTTAACTTTATGATGTTCTGTTGTTTTGTGTTCATCTGCTGCTCTCATTTGCTCTTTTTACATTGACTATCACTCTATAGAGACTCGTACAATCAGATACAATATAATTTCTCAAA
>NW_015515929.1:0-4212 GCF_001515645.1 Sinocyclocheilus grahami | reverse complement strand
AGAAACGTCTCAGGTTACTTATGTAACCATGGTTCCCTGAGTAGGGAACGAGACACTGCGTCCTCTAGGGGTCGCTATGGGGAACGCCTCGTCGTGACCCGTGTCTGAAGCATACATTGAAAAAACACCAACTCGTTGGCCGGCGACAGCCATGACGTCACTACCGGTGCGACTACAGTATAAATCGGTGCCGGGAGCTACACATCGTTCACTTCTTCGTCTGAAGCTTGCGTCCGCAGCATGGCAAGAAACCTAGAGGACGCAGTGTCTCGTTCCCTACTCAGGGAACCATGGTTACATAAGTAACCTGAGACGTTCCCTTTCATGGGAACTTCGAACTGCGTCCTCTAGGGGTCGCTATGGGGAACGGTATACCCACGCCGCCATGCTGAGGGGAGTGCAAGCCAGAACCATGGCGAGCACTAAGAACCAACTCTACCATATTGCTATGGGAGTTGCCCCTGGGACGTTTAGACGGCTGTCAGTGACGTTATTCCCTACGGCCAAAGGCCTAGGCTACATACCCCAAACTACTTACCTGTTAGGGCCAGACTCCTGGGCCCGGGGTAGAGCTCAAGGCTTGGAATCAGAAACAGATTCCTTTAAGGGAATACGACCAAGAGCCTAGAATCATACTAGTCTTGGTCTGTCACACAGGGGCTACCGCACGTTTGTCTTGTGGTGAAGGAACTGTCTCAACAGATCCTTAGTAGCAATACCCTGTTAAGTAGGTATCCAGAGGATACATAGGGGGAGTGGTGCCCAAGGCAGAACCGGGGTTTTAAACCACTCAAAAAGAGCACGAAGTCTTGCGCGTAGCTCTTACCATACAGGATTTTTAGAAAAGTGGGCAAAGCATAACGTGCACACTTACCACTTATGTGGATTTTAGAAAAGTGGGCAAAGCATAACGTGCACTACACTTGTATACCGTTCTAGGGGTTCTCGTGGCACCCTGAAAAGGCAGCCTATAGATAAAAATAGCGTATCCCCAGACGCTATATCTACGGCTATAATGCTGGAGTGGCTAGCAGTAAATCTGTAGCTGGGGGAGAACATCCAGCTCTCAATGGAGAGGGAGCTCAACCTACAGCATGTTCCCATGGTGGAACAGCTAGCAGTTATTCAGCTGAGGGAGCAACACACTCAGTTCTCAAACCGAGACGGGGCTCGACCTGCAGCATGTTCCGCACTGGAACAGCTAGCAATAGTTTACTTAGCTGTGGGGGCAACACACCTAGTTCTCAGTCGAGAAGGGGGCTCGGCCTACAGCATGTTCCAATGCAGGAACGCTAGCAGTAGTTTACTTAGCTGTGGGGGCAACACACCTAGTTCTCAGTCGAGAAGGGGGCTCGGCCTACAGCATGTTCCAATGCAGGAACGCTAGCAGTAGTTTACCTTGGCTGAGGGAGCACAAACCCAGCTCTCAACGAGAGGGAGCTCGACCTGCAGCATGATTGAAAATCAGAGGGGTAAGCATACTGCAGTCTAGCCAAACTCTCATTCAGGTAACCCTTTGATAAAAGGGGAGCATTGTCTCAATACTACCATGAGGACAGCCCATGGAGCGAGGAATCTAACTCCTCAGAGAGGATTAACGCTCGAAAGAGACATCATACTCACAATAACCCTCAATGGTGAGGGGGGTGATGCCTCAAGGGGATATCCTGGTGATCGGGAAAAACCCCTCAGGGCGACCCGGATACGGTAGACCAGTCAGGGTAGCATGAAAGCGTAAACCCCAGCCCGGACGTCCAGGAAATTTTCTGCAGTGACACCGGGGGCCTGATAATCACAAAACTCCCGCAGAAGCCTGTGTTATGGCCGCATGATCCAGGAAGTATGAAACCTTACTTACCTTCTGGACATATCTCGACGAGTGAGTTTATAAACACTGCAAGTCGAGCACCCGGTTTCTGACCCCAGCACGGGAAACACTGCAAAGAAACTAGCAGAAGGGTACACACAACCACCAGTTTCATAGCACATACATATATTTATATACATATATTTAGACATGGATCGTACTCACCCACCACGGCTCCCGCGTTGGAGCTCTGTCCGGAAAGCCTCTAGACCGGACCTTCAGTAAGGTGGTTACTATGATAACCATAGAACCAACCAAAACATCATAGGTCCAGAAGGAGACTGTTATGCAGGAAGCTTCCACCTGACCTCGGTCAGGTGGCGATATGGTGGTTACAGGGGAATTAGGAAGGGGAAGAAAGGGGTAGATGTTACACCCCCTGAGGGAAAGAGTGGATACCTAAGTATTACTCTGATCCGGACGAAAGCTCTGACGCCTTGTCTGGATCACATCCCTCAGGTCTTGCCTACCTCCCTTCGACCCACGATACTTCCTACCCCTACCCGCAGGCGGAGGAGGAGCGCGAGTCGCGACACTAGCCTTCTGTGCTCGTCTCTGATCCTCAAATCGAGACGGGCCAGGACCCCTGGGTTGTTCGGGCTCAGACCTGGACCTTCGTGGAATGAAGGTTTTGAAGGCCGCTGAGCGTGCCTTCGCCTCCCTGAACTTTTCGATGACCGTCTCAACGGATGTACCAAAAAGTTCAGAGGGCGAAACCGGGGCATCGAGAAGAAAACCCCTTTCTTTCTTCCCGATGTCTGCCAGGTTTACCCACAGCTGCCTCTCCGTTACTACCATCGCTGCCATAGATCTGCCCATGGCAGAGGCAGCCTGCTTAGTAGCACGAAGAGCAAGATCCGTGGTGCGGCGTAACTCAGCCATCTCATCAGAAGAAAGGCCCTCGCCTTTATCCAGGTCTTTCAGCAGATCAGCCTGGTATGCTTGGAGCACCGCCATCGTGTGCAGTGAAGCAACAGCCTGACCTGCTGCTGCGTATGCCTTGCCATTCATTTTAGATGTAGCTTGAAGAGGCATGGATGGCAAGGAGGGAGTTTTGAGAGATGATGTCTCTCCCATAGAGAGATAGCTAGCTAGCGTCTCTTCTACAGGGGGCATTCTCTCATAGCCGTTTTCGCGCACCGCCTCGATATTCGCATAACTGGTATGCTGAAACCGATGGATGCGTGAGGAAAACGGCTTCTTCCATTCCTTCTCGATCTCCGTATGGAGATCAGGAAGGAAAGGAAGACTCACCTGAGCTGGAGGGTTATGGCCAGAAAGATAACGTTCGTCGAGACGACCTCGCGACGCCACTTCCTTAGTCCGCTTCCATGGCAAGTCAAGTCTTGCCGTGGCGCGCTCCATAACCTCTAAGAGCTCATCATACGCAGGGCAGGAGGATTGAGAAGGCTCAGCCTCAGCTTCTTCGCTCTCATCATCCATTTCCTGCTCTTCCTGGGCTGAAACCAGCAGAGCACTGGCCCCTGGATCAGATGATGTTAAGGAGAGAACATCATCCTCCAGTGGCTGTCTCTCGCCCCCCGCCGATGAGCGCGAGAAGGAAAGTCCCTCTCTAAACTCATCGGCCAGGTCCACCTGAGATCCCCACGAGCTCATTCTCCTCCGTGCCTCAGCAGCGGCGGGTCCTGAACCGCGGGAAGCAGATGGCTGCCCCTCTTTACTTGAAAAGAGAGACCAACGAGAACGGAGTTTTTTCATTGGAGAAAACTCGCAATGCACGCAGATTGCCCCCTCGAGGACATCGCGTGCGTGCTCTCTTTCCCAAACAAACAACACATAGATCGTGTGTGTCATCTGGTGTCAAATAGCGCTGACACGGATGCACACACCTTCTAAATGCTCTACTAGTGCTCGCCATAATATTAATAGATAGCTCTTACTTTTTCCTTGAAAATGCACGCTTCAAACAGAACAGTCAATGAAGACGAAGAAGAGAACGATGTGTAGCTCCCGGCACCGATTTATACTGTAGTCGCACCGGTAGTGACGTCATGGCTGTCGCCGGCCAACGAGTTGGTGTTTTTTCAATGTATGCTTCAGATACGAGTCACGACGAGGCGTTCCCCATAGCGACCCCTAGAGGACGCAGTTCGAAGTTCCCATGAAAGGGAACCAGATCAAAAATGTTTTGAATTTCGACATGGCTTGTAATGATTTTAAAAAGCACAAAGGGTGAAACGGAGCTTTTTTGAAACCATTGCCTCCCAAAATGATTCACTGTTTAGAAGCACTCAAATCGAATCGCGTATCGCGAATCATTTGATTCAAATCGGGACTTTGGATCACAAATCTTTTGATTCAGATCATTTGATTCAGATCGGGTG
>NW_015515928.1:3813-5087 GCF_001515645.1 Sinocyclocheilus grahami | reverse complement strand
GATATCGTTTCTCTGTGCCTTTATCATTATAGCTGTGGCGTGAACGCTGCTATTCTTTAATATTGAGAACGATTTTTAGAACTATTATCTTTATCGTTATATTTATAGTTATCATCCTTGGTGTGAACGGGCCTTTAACCAAAATGCAACGTCTGTCCAACGTCGCCCTGACGTTATATTGACGTCCTGTGCCTGCTGGGTAGATCCATGAAGACCTTTTAACATCCATGGAAACTTTCCATTAAACTAAAGGTTCCTTACAGTGGAAAAATGTTCTAAAGTGTTCTTCACACTAAGAAGAAATGGTTCTTTTAAGATCTATTCTGTGAAAGGTTCTTTGGAGAACACAAAATGACTCTTCTACAGCATGACTGTGAAACCTCTCCTTAAGATCCTTTATTTTTAAGCATACAGAAGAAAAAGATTTGGAAAAACTCACAGTAAACTCATCAACCGCACAGATTTCTGCTTTGTAGACGCTGAAGCTCTGGGTTCGCTGCTCCAGTCTTTGTTTTGGGTACACTGGGCCGTGTCTCTTCCTGCCAACCACACCCAGATTAGCACTGTAATGATACTGATGATAGCCAGACACAAACAAGAGCTTAGACGAAGGTGCGTATCCCAGCATTCCCATCACCCTTTGGTGCCGAAGCATAAATTTTCACTAGGGAATTATGCTTTTGTCGTGTTAGCGTTCCTTTCAATTATGAAAGGATAACTAGCGCTACTTAATATACAAAAATAAATAAACGATGAGGAAATGTTTAACAAACACAGCTCACGTTCCATGTCCCCATCCAGTTTCTTAGGCTGCTATTTTCTAATTAAAGGGGTTCTATTGAAACGACATCAAGTACTGTTCCAGCAGTCTTTTCCTAAAAGTTTGGCAAGGTCAGTCGCCCACAACTTTTCATGTTTGTTTTGTCTTTCAGTTTTATGACTTGTGCTTGAATAAGGAACAGTCTGAGGAGCAGAAGCCATCTTTTTGGTCTACAGCAATGTGCATATGGACTAAAGGTCATAGAGCTGTATAATCAAAAAACATTCAAATATGCTACAAAATTTTACTCAAGCTTTCATTGTATAACATACATAGCATTCTGGATGATTGTTTTTAAATTGTTGTAGGGAGATCAAACAAAACAGACACTAACTCAATTTAATATTCATATCAAACATATATTTTAAATACGTATTCTCTAAAACAAGCCTTTAATTAAATTTTTAAAAATGCATATACAGTATATATATATATTTATTTATATATATATATA
>NW_015515928.1:0-317 GCF_001515645.1 Sinocyclocheilus grahami | reverse complement strand
CTGACGTTGATATTTGTTGTTTTTAGGTTGTGTAACCAAAATCCATCGTTAAGTCAACGTCAAATTGGCGTCAAATACTGACGTCAACACGATTTTCATTCTAAAGCCCCGTTCACGATAACTATAAAGATAACTATTTTAGCTTCCACACCAGCGGACAATATCGTCAGTTTATTCTAAGCGCACACGCGTGTGCCGCTTTAAATTCTCCAGCTTGTGATAGCAGGATGGATTCTGATTGAGTGTCAATGATTTTATCGCTCATCAGCTGCAAAAAAAATCATTCTGGAAGTGATTCCAACGATATCGTTTCTCTG
>NW_015515927.1:4569-5088 GCF_001515645.1 Sinocyclocheilus grahami | reverse complement strand
TTTTTTATCTTTATTTATATAATCGAATAAAAAACTGTAACAAAAAAGCAAAGTATTTTGCAACAAAAAGTCTGAAAGTATTTTATATGGTTATCTTATATGCTCCTTATTCTATTAGTTCCTCTGTGGATTTCAGTAGATAATACTGCTACACTCTTGTCTATTAGTTATGGTTGTTTTACTTTGGCTGATTTGGTGCAGCTGCTTCTCTTTCTCTACCGAGTCAGGAAACTGCCCTTCATTATATGTCAATAATTCTTAACTAATTAATTAATCAATCATAATTAAGTCTACATTGTCTATATCTGTCTATCCAGTTCTATTTTATAAATGAAATATTATTTTCTTATGTAATTCATTGTAGAAGTATAAGAAGACTGTTTACTAGTTGCTAATAGCTTTACTAGCTACAGGAACAGCATTTGAAATGTAGCTTAATTTAAGCTTTCACTCTGTAGTGGCTATAGCTTGTTTGGGACCAAATGTTGGTTTGTAGGTGTTATATTTCTCCTAGATTAT
>NW_015515927.1:2455-3111 GCF_001515645.1 Sinocyclocheilus grahami | reverse complement strand
TTATGTTTCTTTCTTTTTGGCTGGTTTGGTGCAGCCGGGGTTTTTATTCAACCGCATAGGGAAACTGTGTTAAAATAAATAAATACATACATAAAATTATTTATGTATAATTTACATTATACTGCTGTAACATAAAGGGAAACGTAATATAGCTCAAAGGGAATTCATTACTGTATTTATAAGATTTATAGTCTAGAACACACTAGAAGAACATTTTGTTCACATCAGAGTTTTTAAAATTCGTCCAATGTTCTGACCAATTATACATTTGCTGCTTCTAATTGTCAATGCTGAAATTATTGCTTGTTTACTTTCTTTACTTTACTTTATGTGTAGAGATGAACTGGTTAAAGACCTTTTTTCCTTAAATTTATAAATTCAAATGTTGCCAAAAACTATTCTCAAGCTCTGTACTTTTTTGTAACATAGTAGTTTTGTTTTTATGTGTTAATTGTATTTAGTAATATTTAATAACAAATAAAGCACATATTCATCTGGGAATGAAAAGTGATCTCTGACTCTCTTTCTGTCTTTTAATTAATTTTTGTAAGTTGTAGGTAACCAGTTGTAAAAGTAGTCATAACTACCTTAAAAGAATATTGTTTCAATCATTTTAATTGCTGTCAGATAATATCATTTGTTTTACAAAATCATAT
>NW_015515927.1:0-1935 GCF_001515645.1 Sinocyclocheilus grahami | reverse complement strand
ACACACACACACACACACACACACACACACACACACACACACACACACACACATTGGTTATTCAGCTGTTCTCCAGCAGTTCTTTGGTGCAGTTGAGGTGCTATATAGCACCACTGCCATACAAAGAACCTGTTAAGTCCCTGTATAGCTCTTTAAAGGTTCTCTAACTCTTTCATAGTCTCTTAGTTTAGTTGGGGAAAGGACTAAAAAAACAACATTAAAATACAGTCTATTTACTGAAGATACTGTGCTTCTCAACCTATTTGCCCCAAAGGCCCCCCTATAAGGAAATATTCCAGGGCCCCCATACAAAACTTTTTGACCTCCTGAAAGCATAAAAATGATTCAAAACAGTTTTTACCATTGTAATAAATTCCCATTCATAACAAACATATGACAGTGGAGTAACATATCTAAAATCTAAGGAGGAGAATGGGGTTCCTCTTATGGTTCTACGTAGCACCATTTGACAAAGGCGCTCTATATAGGCTGACCATACGGGCCATTTTTTACGGGATGCACCCTTGCCAGGATTTCTATATTGCCTAAAATATCCAGGTTTTGGCTATTTGCACTGTGCAGATCATTGAGTTATGCATATAACTACTGTTCCCAGAAGGAGGGAAACGAGGTACAACACATGACTGTGGGAAATTGCGCTCTTGCGCCATCTGCTGAAGACACCTATATTAACGCCAGAAAGGCCAATGACATCATTCCCTTTGTTCAGTCGAGCTCTTCACCGTGCCATCGATTGCACGGGGCCCGGAGGTGTTGTACCTCGTTTCCCTCAATGTTCCCATTCAGTCAGTTCACTCAGTACAACACATGACTATGGGACATATATTCACGCCCCGCAAAGTCGCCGAACTAAACATAAGGGACCAGCACCGACATATACCCAGTGCATTTCACGGGAGCGACGGGATCCACAATGACATCTAGTCAGTAAAACCGAACAAACCTGTGCGGTGACGCCCAACTAGCTGCCGCACAAATGTCCTCCACAGACACCCCTCTAAACAATGCCCATGACGTCGCCATGCCCCTTGTTGAGTGCGCACGCACCCCCGCAGGCAGGGCCAGCCCTCTGCTTTTGTATGCAACAGAGATTATCTCCACAATCCAATGCGCAAGGCACTGCTTAGACAGCGGCTTCCCCCGAACCGGTTTGGCAGAACATACAAACAGCTGATCAGAAGAACGTGTAGCCCGCGTCTGCTCCACATACATGCGCAGAGCCCACACAGGGCACAACGCATGAAGCTTCCTGTCTTCCTCAGAGTTAATAGAGGGCTTTGACAGAGCGGGCAGCTCAAAGGAGAGCGCATTATACGCCCCCAACAAGACTTTAGGTGTATATGCTGTGTTTGGACGCAACACCACTCTCGACCCATCCAACACAAACTGGATGCATGTGGGATCACTGACAGCGCATACAGATCACCCACGCGTTTCGCCAGCGCCAGCAGCAGAGCCATTTTCTAAGACAACATCCTCAGATCCAAGGACTCTAACGGCTCAAAAGGAGGTTCACACATGGCCTCCAGAACCGGAACCAGGTCCCAGCTTTAAGGAACCGAACGGCAAGCAGATTCTCCCTCTCAGCGGATAAGTCCAGAGAGACCAAAGCCCCGGCCGAGGATACAGAAACTGCCCCCCTGCCTGTGACAGCAGGTCCTTCCGCAGGGGAAGACACCACAGCATCCCTGACAGTAACGCCATGATGCCCGTGAATTACGTCTTTGCTGGCCAGCAAGGTGCCACCAGAATCAGCGACAGACCCTCCTGATGCACCCGATCTAGAGTGGGCCATATCAGATCCACCGGCGGAAATGCATACATCAGGGTCCTAGGCCATACATGCAACAGAGCGTCCACACCCAGGGAAGCGCTCCTGTCTGTGATCGAGAAAAACAGCGGGCAGTGTGTGTT
>NW_015515926.1:4731-5089 GCF_001515645.1 Sinocyclocheilus grahami | reverse complement strand
TGGTCCAGAATTCAGATCAGTTGGTGGAAAGCATCAAGCAAGAATATGAAAGACTAGAGCGGATTGAACAGGTGGTGAGTGACAAAAATCTGGAGAATTGTGAAAAAATAGTAGCAGATACCAAATCACCTATTGTCAATGGACCTGAGGAGACAAGAGGAGCTGATAAAGAGGTAGAGGGCATCGAAAAGATTCAAGATGATGCTCAAAGAGTTGTAGAGATTACAGAAGAGCTGGTCAAGAAGGAGGAGCTTCTTATAGAGGAGGGAAGCTGTACAAAGGCGGAACAGCCACTTGATGATCCTGAGGTTGTAGAAGAGGGCGTGTGCAAGAAGCAGGAACAGCTGGGCAATGGCAA
>NW_015515926.1:0-1196 GCF_001515645.1 Sinocyclocheilus grahami | reverse complement strand
TTTATTTATTTATTTTAATAATTGTTTATTTTATATTTTATTTTAAATGTATTTTATTTTGTTTGTTAAACTTTGTTATTCTTAATCAAGCAAAACTACAGCAATAGTTTTATTTATTTATTATTTTTTAGAATGGTTTGAAACATTCGGAACAAAGCTCTCACGTCAGCCAAATTCTTGTTGTATGAAGGAGGCTGACCAGCGGGACGTTAAGCCTGCTAAAAATGCCCTTAAGTCCGACCCGTATGTTTCTGCAGAGCGATTCCCGTAACAAAGATGGCCTTTGTGCACGTTTCAACTCACTCTACATTTCAGATCACTAACAAATCAAAACAAGCATCAGTTCGTGTCTCATGATTAGTTTGTATTTATTGTAGTAGTTTTGCTTTGGTAACAGGATCTAAGTGATGGATGGCATGTGCTGACAGTTATCTAATCAAAGATGCACCTGTGCCTCTTATTCAGCGATATTGCCTCCAGTGATGTGTTTTGCCTCCGTTCATATTTTTCTGAGTGAATAAGGTGTTTGTAAGTGTGTAGTGGGTTAATCGTGTCCCAGCATTCCTCCACACATTAATCCGATTAACATGTTTGTTGGTCTGAGGGGATCGGAGCTTTTGACCGAACCGAGTGTTTGTTTTGTTCAAAAATAATATGATTCCTGAATGTGCAAAACTCACTGTCTTGATGCTGTGTGGTTGTTAGGATGCTCTGGGTGGTTGCTAGGCTGGTGTTTACTGCCTCACAGTGAAGTTAATGCTACAATTAAATTAATATAATGTAATTGCTGTGCCGTTACAGGTATGCTTATATTCAAATGTGGCTTATAAATCAGGTTTTATAGTCTGAACTTTATTTTTTTATGAATTGAAACACACTTTGACAGCCTGATTAATAGCAGTACCCCTTAAAAAGGAAGCTCTGCCCTCTGCTGGTGTTATGTTTATGCTGGTGGTATGATTTTCCTTCATCAAAGCCTTTTTTAGCCTGTTAATATGGGCAGCTTATCTTCTGGTGACCAGAACTCACATAATCATTCACAACCTCCAGACTCATAAATACAGTAGCACAGTAATAAATCAATCCAGACACAACAGCAGACGCATATTTACACCACTGTAAAACTCATTTGTTTTGTAATTACCCTTCATGTGGTAATGCATATAGTTTATTTCTATTGCACTGGAAATCATAAT
>NW_015515925.1:2296-5090 GCF_001515645.1 Sinocyclocheilus grahami | reverse complement strand
TGCCAAGCTCATGGAAACCAGATGCCCAAGATATCAAAGAAAGATAAATTTTTTGGGGAAGTAAGCAACCCAGAAATCATCCAACAATGTGCTAAAACCACTCAGAACAGCTTAGCAACCCCATAACAATGTCCTAGAAACCACCCACAACACTCTTGCATGTGCGCACACATCACATTGTACCTTCAGATAGGGTACAAATGTAATACTAGGTGCCCAGAAATATTCCTGTTGCATATGGGAACATTATATTCTATAGCTGGTGATGGAAATACTTTTGGTCAAACAATATTCAAGGCTTTGGAAGGTCATTCTTCAGGTGTTAATAATTCAGGCTGTCGCAGGAGTAGCAGGACTGCATTATTAAAATATAGAGAGTCAGAAACGTAGTACCTGCCACTTTATTTTCTTTTTGTAAACTACTACTGCTACTCCTGGGCTTTGCTGCTCAGATCCTATTAAATTATCTTAGAGCATCTTGGTGTACTGTTCCATCCCACGACTTAAGGAAGTCATTATTAAGTCATTATTTGATAGCCTTTGCCTTTAATTTGATTCGCTTTAGCCTGCTATGCTTGTCGAGGGATCAGGATTCTATCGGGCTGTGTTGTCTTTTTATTGGGTCAGAGAGGATCCAGTTACAAAGACACATTAGTCAGCATGAACAGAGGGATCATTTACAGGTCAAACTTACAGTGTGAGAGACAGTATCTGGAACCCAAAGACTCTGGATTTGTCAACAAATTCTAAAATCAATTAAAGCAGTAGTTGACACAAATGTTCTGTCATTATTTACTATGTTCGTCCAAACTCGTAGGATTTTCTTTCTGTCAGCTGGTGGTAACTGTACGCTTTCATTATATGGAATACAACTGTGTAAACATTCTATGGGAAATGGGAACGGGAAAAATACTTTTGGAAAAAGTGGACGGATACTATTCACAGAGAATGCTCTTTTGCATTTAAAAACAAGGGTAGTGGAATAATAACAAAAAAAATCAAGGTCTAGGGATTTGTTTTTAAAAGCACTCTGATTTTGGAACACGGTGTTGTGCACAAGATGCTGGAAACAACATGAGATGCAAGCACAATGCTTGACCAAATCTTCTAGCACATGTTTACATAGTAAATGATGACTAAATTTTCACACTTGACATTCCCCATGTCACGGTGGAATCTATTGTGCTCTTGAGACCAATTCTCACAGGCTGCATTTACACTGCAGGTCCTGATGCCCAATTCTGATTTGTTGACTATATCTGAATTTATGAAATCTTCTTCTAAAAGTAAGATGACCAGACGTGCTATTTTCTGGGGACACGTCCTGGCCAGGATTTCTAAATTGCCTGAAAAATATCCAGGTTTTGGCTGTTTGCGACGCACAGATTGATCGTTGAATGACATCTAAGTAGCATGAGAGCTATTATAGAGCAGAGCAGATGGCTGCTTATGCTTTTGAATCACTTTCGCGGTACTTTGATGTCATACAACGATCGAGCCACGCAGCGCCGCTTCAAGTCGAACACACTTAATATGTACGTGCATCGCTTTGACCATTCTCTGTAGATCCCACCTTCTCAAGCGCCACGATTGGTCGAGTATGTACAATACCTGCATGTTATTGGTCAAACTACTTTTAGATCAATCTAGATCAATACAAAGGCTCAAATGACATACACCTACAACTGGGTTGAGCCTTTGTCCTCCATTCGCAGTTGGTGTCCACCTGAGTTCATGTCTTTTGCAACCGTAGCTTTTTCAATGATGTACGGCTCTCATTGATAGGGGAATATCCGATGTGTCCGCTTACATGCAGATGCATTCATATCAGATTAATTTCCAAATATGAATGAGGCCTGAAACAATTCTGAAAATATCAGAATCCATGTGCTGTCTCCTGCTTACATGCTCGATCGGGTAAAATATCTGATCTGTGCCACTTGGGAGGAAAAAAAATCAGAATTCGGTCATTTGAACCAAATGCGGCCACAGACAGCCATCACCTGAAGACCGATGGACACTTGAACACAGCATTAACGCTGGACTGTTTACATCTGTGAGTATCAAAACACATCCAGAACTTGCCATTAGAGAGGAAGCCTTGAGCCTTCACCTAAGCAGTATATTGATTTAGGTTTTGATGCCTCATAAAATATGTGAATCTTTAAAAGGTGAACTGAGCACAAACCCTCAGTGACTCAGTACAGAAGTTTATTAGCTCATCCTGATATAGCCAAGACTTCTGACTAAGCCATTCATATTCAAAGGTTCATGGTGGGCTTTCAATCACAAGGGAATTTAATTGAGCTACACAAGTCACCTCTCTTTGACCGCAACTTCCTCTTTCAAGCAGTCTTAAGGTTGATAAGCATTAACATGTGCCTATTCTTTGAAAAACTGTTTCTGTTACCCATGCAAATGCCGTTAAATTGCATCTCTGTGAGTATTCATACTTTTCATTTCACGTCATGAATGAAATCCACAGCCTTTTCACATCCTCGTCTTCGTAGGGGAAATTATGGAGAAATATTCAACAGAGTCTGTATCATACGAAAGCAGCACTGAATATCGAAGAGTTCTCATAAATTAATAAAAATATATAGCGTTTTACTATGATGATATATGGAAATTTTAATACACCTTTTCAAACTGGCATATTTTGTTTAATTCCTGTTTTCCCACATGCTGTTTCTATTAACCGTGCCACCAGTTTTGCAACTTGATATTCACATTATCCATGGAAATTGTTGAAGGAAAGTTCAATTTTACTAACAAAATACTATTTTTGACTCTT
>NW_015515925.1:0-1081 GCF_001515645.1 Sinocyclocheilus grahami | reverse complement strand
AAAAAAAAAAATTCAAATGGCTGAGTCAAAGTGTTAATGGTCAGGACAGGTAGAAACAGTGCCAACTGTTTCAACACAACTGCACAGTCTCAGCTTTTTCCATTGTATCTGTGTGGCCTCCAAAGACCAGCACAAAACACTCATGAAGCTTCTAAGCCCTCGCAAATCTCTTTAAAGGTGTTAAGAAGGATTTGAAATTAATTAGTAACATCTGCCTCATGCCTGTTCTGTAATCCCACAACATACAGTCAGAGTAGACACAGCATCTGTTTCTGCCCTGCTAAGATCCTCCAGACAGTGATCCTCCATGATACCATTAGCTTGAAATGTTTAGCACGACCTCTGATGGCTCTTGTGAGGATTTCCTATAAGGCTCATTTAAGGATTGATCTTGTCATGTTTATACACTTCCTACTGTTACGTGTGACATCTCAGAACATTTTACCAAGACAAGGCAAAAAGAGATGGAAACAGTGTTAATGCTCAGGTGTGGAGTGAAGCACTGATACCTACATTATCATTTTATAGACTGCAACCAAGACAGTAATATAGAAGCTTGTAGAACATTGAAATTGATAAATAATGGGCATTATTGTAGCTGTATTATCGTATTTACAATACACTGAATAATTTAATAAATCTAATAATAAATTTAACACCACAACGTATATTCCATCAATGTATTTATCTAATTTGACGTTATAATTGTGAAAAATTGTTCTGACAAGTTGTCATTGGATTTGTATTTGACGTATTTCTTTAACTTCAGACATGACTCTTAAAACTGAAGTCTTGGAATCATTTTACAATGACATCAACATTCATATTTGCTACTCTATGTACATTTTATCGTTTAAATCTTATCCCAGCCTTTAAATCTTAAAGGAACAGTATACCCAAAAATTTTTATTATAGTCCATCCATAATATTGTGATTTTGATCATGAAAGGGCAGCATGGGATGGACTTTTTCACTGGAGGAATCATTATTATGGATATGGCCTTGCATTCTGGTGAGAAGCGATGGTTTAAAGTTACAGACCAGATGAAACTTCTAAATTATCTAAGCTAACAGAGTGTGT
>NW_015515924.1:4297-5090 GCF_001515645.1 Sinocyclocheilus grahami | reverse complement strand
TCAAGCACCGGAACTCTCCGCTTTATAATAAAAATATCTACAACTGAACGTCTTTATATACACACACAAACACAGAAGTTCATAATCGGTCCTCAGGGAGCTTCAGCTCACAAAAAAGTCACGGTTTCATGAAATCTCTTCGGCAGCTCATTGGGACGAGGAGCGTGCAGACGGATCTCCAGGCTCCTCGGGCGATTCGGGAGACAGTTGCTATGAAATCCGGGCGTCCCAGAGCCGGATGGGTGCCAGACAGGAGCAGATTAAGGTGGAGGACGGCTGCATGAGCGATGTCTTCTCCTCTGTTTGCCGAGGACCGCCCCGTCTCGTCCTGCACCGAGACGACAGAGACGGGAGTCCAGCCTCGCTGTCCGGTCTGAGCAGTCCCGGCTCGGACAGACTGTCCCGTTATGACGTGAACGCACACATGCACTTTCAGACCGGCGCCGCGCACAACGCCACATCGGTCATCATCACCAACAGCAGCTGACCGCAAAACACCCGCTGCTGCTTTACCAGCCTGGAAACATCCCTGTGTTGTGACCCTGCAGCACAAAACCAGTCATACGGGTCATTTTTTTGAGATTTATGCATCATCTGAAATTAAAGCAATAAGCCCCAAGAAGCCGTGGTTTATTACAGCTAAGGGGCGTTGTTAGGCACGACGCGGAGCTGTTATAAATTCACTGTAAACCACGGCTTCACTGGGGTTACTGCTTTTATAAAACACGGTTATTCCATATACATAGTAAAGTTTCACAAAATAAAACGGAGCAAATAAAGTGTAATGATATTA
>NW_015515924.1:1850-2955 GCF_001515645.1 Sinocyclocheilus grahami | reverse complement strand
ACTGCATTATTTTCATGTAAATTCAACCCAATTCTCATTGTTTTGATCCAAAATCAAATATATAACAAGTGTTATTTGCATATCATAGTTGCATTGGTTTTATAAAATAAATCTATTATTTACAGTAATATAAAACAAATGATAACTGCATGCAAAAATAAAAATGCAGAATGCATGAAGAAAATAAATTATGTTTTGCGCTGATGACAGATCATAGTTGCATTGGTTGTATACTGACTCTAGACTCGAAAAAAGTCTAAAGAGAATATCGAGGTGCATCACAGTAATGACAAATTGATTGTTATGAAACAAGCAGCTTCATTTTCTTTGTGCAGAATATCATTTCTTGCAATTTGAGGTAAATAATGTTTTCATTAAATTCACCTGTGAAATGATCAACGCTGTCGACTGAGATTGAAATTACATTTTATATACAATAAATTTAATAAATCCAAATATGTGTGTATTTTGGGGGTGTTTAGAAGTATTTTCTGTCATTTCGATCTGAGAAGAGCTTTGGATTTAATTGATTTTCTTCTATACCATGTTCTTATGAAAAGGTTGTGTGCAGATGTGACCAGATGCATTTTTCATGCATAAAATGTGTATTTTTCAACCAAAGTCTTTGGTAGTTCTGCAGGATAAAGTCATGCTGGTGTTTCTGTCGCCAATCATGTGAGGTGAGTATCAGAGATTACTGATGTCTGACATTACATCCAGATGTTAAACATACTGGAGAATGACTGTGTGTGTGTGAGAGAGAGCGAGAGAGAGCATTACAGCTCCAAACCTCCACACACACATTCACAGTCTTATTTCTCAAAAGGACAGTAAACAAATAAACACACAGCTCAAAATAATGTGATCAAACCCTAAACATAAACGTACAGCAACGAGCAAGAACACCCTAGCAACGCAAGAAGCATACCAACACAGGATAATCACTACATCCAAAATGCATAGCTTAACTTGGCAACCATTCACAACACTTGAGCGAACGTGTTACTAGCATGCTAAAAACACTCAGGTCACCGTATAACCTGGCAACCAGCCACAACACGCTAGCAACCACATGCCAGTGTGCTAAAATAACACCTAACACCAT
>NW_015515924.1:0-314 GCF_001515645.1 Sinocyclocheilus grahami | reverse complement strand
CTGCATAGCAATGCCCTAGCAACCACTAACACCACCCTAGCAATGTGGCAGTGTGTTTTGTATTGGCAAGCCTCACATATTTAGTAATGACTTGTTCAAACATTCTACGTTATGTCAGGGTCCAATCAGCTCGCTCTGCTCCTGACATGCTCCGCCCCTTCATCTGTGTCTGTCTACCCATAACCCCCGGTGAGTTTCCATCATCTCGCTGTGGGTGTTGTGTGTCAGTAAGCGTGTTAATGTATTCCAGCTCAGCTCCGTCTCATGGGAAGATTAATAACTAATTATTACAGGTCACTCAACCAGATGGGCCT
>NW_015515923.1:4373-5090 GCF_001515645.1 Sinocyclocheilus grahami | reverse complement strand
CAGCTGCTGACACTTCCTTCCTCTTTACATTCAGCTGGAGAGTTTGGTTCAAGCTTATATATAGCAATATGCATGCATATACAGACTCTCTGAACCAGTTAAACCAGGTTGTTACTGTAGGTGTAATATGTTCACATTGGTGATGGAAACATGGCCTGCACTTCTCTGAAATGCTCTGTTGTTGTTCATGTCCCTGTCCCTGCAGGTGTGGAGTGTTGCAGTCATGCTGCTAAGCAGAAAGTTTTGCAGAATTCCTCACATTTTCACCATAAACCTCTTTATGGCGCAGGTAGTTGCTGGCTTTTAGAGACACTGTACTTTTCCATTAATATCATGAATATGTTTCTGAACATTTCGATTAACATGAAAGTGCAGTCGAAATGCAACCTGATACTTTTTCCACTGCACGTTCTGCACAAACGAATACTGTCCTGTGTTTGTAGTTATTAGCCTGTGTTGGCATGATAGCGTGGAACTTCGTGGCAGAGCAGGATAACGTCCTGGGTCAGGTGTTGACCTTCACTCTACTGTACGGCTCTCTCTACAGCACCTATGTTTGGCCTGGTGAGTCAGTCACCTGTTCCAAAACCATTAAACACTACCTGGTGCACACAACACCATTACAATTCAGACCTAGCACACTGTTTACCACATAAGCATGTATTTAACTGCTGAACATGGATATTTCAGTACTGTTTTTGCAAATATTACATGAAA
>NW_015515923.1:0-398 GCF_001515645.1 Sinocyclocheilus grahami | reverse complement strand
GTACAATCTTAAGAAGAAATGTTTTTGGGGAAAACATTTTAGACTCGAAAATAAGATAGTTGTAGGCCCTCGAATACATACTAGCATACTGTTTATCTCATACTGTACAGTATATATTTTACACTTCCCACTTTTTATGTAAAAAAAGCTATATGGTTTTATATGGTCACTATGTGTAGTACTGTATTTTATAGTGAAACAATGTTTCAAACAGTGTTACATTATCTCATTATGTCACATTTAGTTCAGCAGCTGGCGTCCAGATATCATCAAATCAGCATTTTTATTTTTCTATGAATGCTTGAGTTAAGGAGATAAGACATAGTCATCACATTGGAAAAGGAAGTCAAGCGTGCTGCATTGTGGGATACAGTTATCCACGCACTGTGCTGTGGTTA
>NW_015515922.1:3913-5092 GCF_001515645.1 Sinocyclocheilus grahami | reverse complement strand
TTATTGAATTTATCTTCCTTTGATATAGCATGAGGTGAAAATGTTTAGTTTTACTTCACCATAATCAGTGGCACAGTTTAACTCCATGTTGGCTCAACTTACCTTCTCCCTAAGCTCAATTTACCCCTCACTTATACAATAAAGGCTAGTTTATGTTTAATCTTAGCATAATAGTTATATATGATATATGATTAAAGTTAAAGGTAAAGCCTCGCGGTGAGTACGCCGATATACAGCGCAACTGTGCACATGGCGACTTGACTTTGATTCCCGTCTCGAGATCCTATGCCAATCCTGCCCCCTCTCTCCACCCAGTGCTTTCCTGTCTAATCTCTACTGTCCTGTCTCTATAATAAAGGCATAAAATGCCCATAAATATAACTTTAAAAAAAATAGGTAAAGTTTCATTGACAAGGTCATGTAGGACAAAGTTCAACTGGTTTTATCTGGCTCTGCTCAACAGGAAATGTGGCAACACAAAACACATTATTATCCTTTTTATGTTTATTCGTGTACTTTTGAGGTACTTGGCATGCTTAAATGTTCATGGTCTTTTGCACACTCATAGTCATCTGCCATTATGGCTTGGCCAAGGTTACATGGGCATATAGAAGGGGCTCTACAGCGCCACCTAGAAAATGGCTAATTTTAGAGAACTCTGTAGCACATCCCTTTTCAGCTACGGTCACCAAGCTTGATAGATCTCATCAAGCTGGATAACTTACACTACACAGGCATTAGCTCCACCCAAAAGGAAGTCAGCCATTTTGGATTGGTAAACAAGAAGTCTCTCATATGGTCTGTATACATTGAGTGATTTACATTTAACTTTACACTGGGCTGATCACACTGATGTAGCTATTTTGCATCACGGATGTAGCACCACCAACTGGAAGCAGTAAGTGTTGCATTTACAGTCTTTAATCCATTTACATTTACACAAACAGCAAAAACAGTTAATGTTTTTGGCATACAAGAGTTGCATGATTAATCAATAAAAGGTTCAAATGTAAACATCTACACAATATTATTAATTAACAAAGATTCAATCATCTATAACCCTATAACACATATAATCAGTTTCCACTTTTCCACAAGAATGCTTGAAAAGCACTGATGCCATGCCCACTTTCACCCCATTGTGTAGTTTGCCCTGTCTACAGATTGGAATATAGTGCA
>NW_015515922.1:0-263 GCF_001515645.1 Sinocyclocheilus grahami | reverse complement strand
ACTCACAGAGCTTTTCTGCAGTTTCTCACAGCAGGTAACAGTCTCCATTGACCCTCTTTTGATGACTTGATTTTATAGTTTTTTAGGTCCAACTCATCCAGCACCTCCTCCGACATCAGGATCATGTTTGCCAATGTTGAACATTGTGCAAGAGTAAGATTTTTTTCTTTCTTTCCAGACGTTAAAAATACCTGCATTTCCTCAACTACAGAGTTATTCTTCATCTCAATCAAGCAGTGTGACAGATTCATCCATCTTTCAGG
>NW_015515921.1:4127-5093 GCF_001515645.1 Sinocyclocheilus grahami | reverse complement strand
TAAGCTTCAACTTCATCATTTCAAATGTGTAATTACAAATATATTTTAAAATACGTAACATACAAGTTTCAATAGAAAACATATTAAAGATATTTTAGGTAAGGAAATGCTTGTGTCTACATTCGGCAGTACAGTTTAACCATATTTCAAAGACAATAGAAGTCATTATGAAATTGCATATAAAGATGCACTTAAGTGGCTCAAAAAGCACACTAAAGTTCAGCTAATTGCATTTAATATAAACTACAGTACATTTTCATTTAATTGCACTTAACATACATTTAAGTCCGAGAACACATTACATTCAGTTCACACTTTACACTATTTCTTGCTCTTTTTAAGCATGCTAAGGTGTATTTCTCTTTCACAAGGAAATTCAGGAGTGTGTTACTGGCAATCAACGGTTCACTGACTCTCATGGCTGACAGCCTTTATACCTGCAGGACTCCTACAGTTAGCAGTTTTCAGAGAAGCGAAAGGGCACGATCCATCCTAGGGTCAAGTTTGCTGGAAATAAAACCAGCGCTGCAGGCTAAACTCCTCGTCTCCACTACTTCCAGCCTGCAACCGTACTCCACCCCCAAACCACGGTAAAACCTCACTGCCCGTCACTTCATCACCCATAAGTCAGGCAAAATGAAACATCAACATCCTCAATCATTCTGGCCATTTTAAACAGTTATTGGGAGAAGTGTCTGCTTAATACATAATATACAGTGAATAATTACATGATGATATGTGTACTTGCATCAAAGTCACTTTGATGAGAAAGGGTCCCCACATATCAATAAATTGAATGTCTGAATCTCCATTCATACCAGTATCTCCTTCTGATTTCATCATGAAGTCAATGCTCATTTCTCAAACATAGCTGAGGGCTGATGGCTGTTTAACGCTGACAGCAACTCTGCCATCCTGTATTTATTACTACACACCACAAACTCTGTAGCGCTGCATTGTGTGTGT
>NW_015515921.1:1986-2494 GCF_001515645.1 Sinocyclocheilus grahami | reverse complement strand
TAAAATTCAAAGCATTGATGTTTGCCTACAAAACCACCACTGGCTATGCACGCCTTTACCTAAATTCACTACTTAAGACTTAAGTGCCTTCCAAGCTTCCAAAGTGCCTTCCAAGCTCTCTTCCATACAATTAATGTGAATGAGCACTAAGGATGTCAAGCTCCAAAAATGACCGAAAAGCAGCATAAAAGTATCACAGTAGTGGTCTGTACAAGTTCTCACTTCTGTCACTGGTTCTCACTTCTTCCCCAATTAACACTGATGTAAAAACTGACATGAATGAGAACTGAGAGCAATGTCGAATAACAGCGAATAACAATTTAACTGTCAGGTCTGTTTGTCACGTAATTCTTTAGAAGACTTGGAATACAGCCAAACCAGGCTCATTTGGAAAAATGCACAAACGATAACATTCTCTACAAAATGCAAATGTGAGATGAAAGCACATTTGCTGAATCAACTACTGTATGCCATGCCAAGTCTTTGGAATCTTTTATCTTAAAATTAT
>NW_015515921.1:0-979 GCF_001515645.1 Sinocyclocheilus grahami | reverse complement strand
ATTTGAATCAAATCATGAGATTCCAAAAGATTCCCAACCCTACTGTGCAAGGAACCGTACAAAGGTAAATCTTAAAAATCTCTTATTTTTACGGTACTTTTTTGTCATTTTTGTATCTTGGCAGCTAGGAAGTTCTGAAATAGAATCTTTTTAATCTTGTTGTCACTGAGGAAAAAAGGTTATAGCAGTTTGGAACAAATGACAGTATTTAATTTCTTAAGAGAAATATACCTTTCAAACATGTCTTTTTTCCATTACCTGATTGGCAAGTGTAATTTTAGACAAGTATTTGTCAAGGTTTTAGCTGTCTGAAAAGAATCTTGCTGAAATTCACCGTCTCAATCAGATACACTGATAACTTATCTGTGAATCTAAATAACTGTAATGGGGCACGCATAGATCTGGGGTCAAACGGTGATCTTTGATACCCTAGAGATGTGCCAAATTCCTTGTTAGAGTAAAGATCAAATGCGCTAGTTTTAGTTATGACTCCTCCAGGCGTCTACTCAACTGTCGTTATCAATCAGTGAGAGCATGTCAAAGAGAAATGACTGTTGACGGATGGCTTTCTCCTCTGTGCATACATTAATACTTCCGTGAGAACTCGGATTCGGTTGATTTGTGTTGTGGCCAGGAAGTGCAGGTTTCTCATGCATAAACATACATTGTATATGTGAATAATATTATTATGTTTATAGTAATTTAGACAGGTAGATATGATCTGAATCCAATGGTCTTCATGATCACAATGAAGACAAAATTGTTCAAAGCATTTTCTACAGGTGGAACCCATGACCCCATCATATATTTAAACTTATTTTATGTCAGCTATTTGCCTATTTACTTAGGCAATGTTTATCATTTAATTTTTAGGTTGATGTACTAAGGTTTAAGTTGATGTATTAAAAAAAACTAAAACTTATTTAAAAACTATGTAGACCAAAAAAAGATAAAAATGTCAAAAACACAACAAAATTAC
>NW_015515920.1:4734-5093 GCF_001515645.1 Sinocyclocheilus grahami | reverse complement strand
AAAAGTGAAACACAAAGTAATTCCTGGAACAACAATCATGTCAAATGTAATATGCAAAAACATGCACATTTCTAATCTTTAAAACACATTTTAGTTTGGAGCAAAAGCTCTTATTCTAGAACTGTTTGAACTTTTTAACATAAAACAATCGTTGTTAGAGAAGTAATTTCCTCTAATTAGAATAAAATGTTCTCAATAAAAAAATGCGAATTACCGTTGATGCAAAAAACACTACATGTGGAATGCCTATGACGTAACCAATTAAAAAAAGAAAAAAAAAAAAATTGATTAAAAAAGCTTCACATAGATATTTCTTCTCTGTGCAACCCCGTCTAACCCCGTCTGTTTTCGTTACAGTG
>NW_015515920.1:2470-3397 GCF_001515645.1 Sinocyclocheilus grahami | reverse complement strand
CTGCTTCGCCCCTGCGCTCGAGATGAATCCTCATCTATAAAGGTACGGCCTCCAAACTCACCTTGGGCTTCTGTCGCCACTCAATGCCAAAAATAACAATCGTGATTAACATCATCCGTCGACTGGGCCTGTATTTGTTGAACGTGGATCTTAAAAGGGTCCTCAAATGTTTGACTTGTTAAAACAGTGATAAGAAAACGCCAAAATCAACATTAGTCCATTTTGAACGTTGTCTTGGGCAGTTTTTAACAGTTTGCAGTCTTCGGAAATGTCGTTATTTTAAAGTAATAATATAAATCAATAAGTGAAATCCTAAGGAACAACCTGTACCGACTGAAAAATAATTCTTGAATTAGGAATTTCTGTATTTGTGGTAATGGCCTTTAAGGAAATGTGCTATTATTTAATTCACCGAATCGGTCATGTTGTCTGAAAAACTGGCTTTGAAGAATAACACGCGAATGTGACGGAGGAAGCGCGTGGCGGATGAGCTGAGCTGAGCCCAGGCGGTAGCGCGCGCACCTGTGCTTCAGCACCACGGAGAGCAGCTGTTGCGAATCCCTGTTTTCTACGACGAAGCAGAACTACTCTAACGCACAGTTGAGGAAAATGTGCAAATTGTTGATTAGAAAGCTGCAATGTCAAGTGTTGGTGTTTTCTTTGAGTTTAGATGCTGTGTGAGTGTGAAGGGTCACTTCCTCTACATCTGTCAGAAATCATATCTATACAGTCTTTTAAAAACATTCGGTGTCTGAATATGTATGCATGGCTGTTTGACATTTGAGGGTAAATTCTGACACATTTTGGATGCTTATAGTTGGCCTGGGATATTTTAATCCACCTTTTCAGTGACATATAGATCTGTCAATATCCTAGTAACATGAAGTAGCATGCAGGATCCAATAAGCTGACATGTTTTATACTGAT
>NW_015515920.1:0-701 GCF_001515645.1 Sinocyclocheilus grahami | reverse complement strand
CCACAGCTGTCAACTATATTGATTCATTTTGATTCAGGTCAGTTTTATTTGAACTTTTAAAAAGTATTACCTAAAAAAAGGAAGAATGGAGCCTGAGCGTTTGGATTTGGAAAGGCATACAGTAGCTGGAGATGGGTCGAAATTATAGCATCAAATGGTTCAGAAAATTTAACAAGAATCAGGTCTCCATTTTTTTGTCTTGAATCCACCAATCCAAATTGCAAGATTGTTTTGTTTAAAGATGTAAAAATCTGCATGTTTTGGGGGGATTGAATTTCAAAATCCATTTTAGAAAGCCAGATGCATGCTCAGGTGCCACTTATGTATGTAATCATGAATGTAATCATCTTCCAAAACTGGGTTTTGGATTCCAGTGTGAGTTCTGTGACACAACATATGTTGTATGTATGTTACACAGCAAATAAATAAATGGACATAAAATATTGATTTGGCTTGAAATAGTTATGTGAGAAAAAACACAGCAATGTAAGAAATTGGTCAGTTATACAGTTTGACTGAGGAATTCTTTGACTGACCAATCAGAATTAAGTACAAATTGCCATGCAATAAAATACACTATCGTTCAGAAGTTTGGGGTTGTAAGATTTTTTAATGTTTAAAAATAAAAATAGTGACATAGTGAAATATAATTATAATAAAGGGGTTCTATTATGCTCTTTTACAAAGTCTTGATTTTGTTT
>NW_015515919.1:4424-5094 GCF_001515645.1 Sinocyclocheilus grahami | reverse complement strand
GTTTAGCTGATTTCAGTTTCTGCCTGTAGGTCGGTATAAGATGTAGCAATAAAACCAAGCAATAAGCTTAAAAAATACACAGCATCCACAAACTCTCTCTCTCTGTGTGTGTGTGTGTATGTGTTTATTCTCAAATCTCATAGTTGGAAACAAATGGAAATTTTCTCTGTCTTCATAAACAACTAGCTATTTTGGTTATGATTCTCCTCCCCATCCTCCTCCCAAAAGACATGTGCCAAAACCCCACTGATCTAATAAATGAAACCATCCATCTAAAAGCAGCTCTTTATGCTTCCTTGTACTGACTAATGTTACAAAACGCAAAGGGGTCTGCATTATGAATATCAACACAATGAAACTCTTTACTTTAACTAATTGTTCCCTTTAGATTGTATGACAGGTTGCATTGAGGCTTGCAGAGTACACTGAAACTAAGAGGCAGAGAAATCACTTAGATTTGCAGTGCTGTGAAAACATAATAATTAGAGCAAAAAGCCCTGATTCCCCTCTACTAACCAAGCCATCCAGAACACTCAGTGTTTATCCCTCATATTTAGAAATCATGTTGATACACGCTCATTCGCACCAGCCGAGCCCATTTATGAATGCACATTATTCTGACATGACCTTAGTTCAGGATTTGTTTGGCCTGGGGAAAAAGAAAAAAAAA
>NW_015515919.1:0-416 GCF_001515645.1 Sinocyclocheilus grahami | reverse complement strand
TGTTCACTGAAAGGTTCTTTGGGGAACCCAAAATGGTTCTTCTAAAACATCATTGCGAAACCCCACGTTTGTAAGCTTTGTTTTTAATAGTGCAGCTTAATTTTTCACACGAGCAATGATAATGTCTTCATTACCAGTGTCTCTGATAATTGCATTTATATAATTTACCTGGCTGCTATTGCCACACACTTGACTTAGAAACGAGAGAGCCTTTTTCAAAGAAAATTCTAGATTAATCTGCCTATTCTAGGGAATGACTGAAAAGCCCTGAGCAATTTGATACATATCTGGAAGACTTGGGAAGAAGCGTTTATCCAATTCAAAAAGCTTTTCTTTCAGAACTGAGCATAATATCCTTAATGGCTCAGACCTGATGATGGATTTTCAGAGAAAACTGGTGCAGTTCTGGACCTTTA
>NW_015515918.1:2331-3113 GCF_001515645.1 Sinocyclocheilus grahami | reverse complement strand
AATTTGAACGTGCCTCTCAATGCACATATTCTGACCGTCTTTGAACGTGTAATACTTTTAAAATCAGTTTTACCTTTAGATTTATCCACATATGAATGATTTATTTTGTTCTTTGCGCTATTGCTTTACTGATATCTACTGTGTTAGAGTAAATTAATTAATGTTATAATTTAAATTAAGACTTTTCTACCTACATTCTAAAAAATGCTGGGTTGTTTCAACTCAACTTTAAGTCAAATATGGACTAACCCAACTTTTGGGTTAAAAATGCAATGTAAAAGTTTTACCCAACAGCTGGGTTAGTCCAAATTTGACCCAAAGTTGGGTTGAAACAACCCAGCATTTTTTAGAGCGTAAGAAAGAATGTTAAACAACTAAAAAGGAAAAGACAAATCATGACATAAAACTGATATCACCCACAATGTACAAATGCATTATCCCTCATGAAAAATATACCATCTGATGTTTACATGCAAGCATACCAGTATACCATTACAACATCTGATGTTTGTATTCGTATATACCTACCATAATATTGTATATGCAAATATTTTAATTGGCTGCTCTGTGTGTTGTTCCGTTAATGCAGAAAAAACAGTGTGTGCTGACAGTCAAATTTCACACGTTCCATTTAATTATTTTGGCCCCATCTGCCTTGCATACCCTTGCAATAGGTTTAACCCTCATAATGCAATTGTATGTACGCAATTTTATACTATTACTATTTTAATTTAGTCTATATACTATATACAAACCCAATTCCAAAAAAGTTGGGACACTGT
>NW_015515918.1:0-801 GCF_001515645.1 Sinocyclocheilus grahami | reverse complement strand
GGGTTTGTAATAAAATGCATCAGAAGCACAATAGATTCGAATTACAATTTTTAAAGAACCCTGACACCAATACACTGATCTGAAGAACAGAAAGAATCATACAGCTCAACTCAAGAACAGCCATACAGCCAAAAATGGTTTTTAAGAACGGTTTATTTGCAGACCATCAGCATTTCTCTCATTTCAGTTCCTCCAGGCTTTCTTAAGGATAGTGCTTATGTTGATTCCCTTCCCAATCCATATCTCACAAGTAATGATTAACTCCTGCTGCTTTGAAGAGAATGTGACTCATAAAGCCTCAGTCAGGGCAGTTTGCTTTTCAATTCTACATGCAGATCTTGTCAGACAAACAAACACTTCAGGTCCATGATATTAACTTTTTTTTGTAATGCTTTGCTCTAGGGCACAGTGATTTTGGCTTATTGTTCATTCCTTGCTAAAACAAGCAACATTCTCTTAATCTAACCTTTAACCACTGCACCACACCACCCACAATTACACATACTTACTGACTAGTGACAAAATGTTGTAACATGAACACTATAAAGTGCTACTCAAAATGTAAACTTGTAAGTGTCTCTGGTATATAACATAAAAACTAAATTATGAATTGCAATTAATGTATGCAGTGCATTTTTACAAGCTCATATGTTACCATATCAAATTTATACCAGATTAGTGTTATTTCTTTATTTTTATTGTATTTTTGTATTGCATGGATGACACTGACCCCAACATTAATAACTGCAATTAATGCATCGTCCTACAATTTGTCTATTTGAATATATATATATATATATA
>NW_015515917.1:4346-5095 GCF_001515645.1 Sinocyclocheilus grahami | reverse complement strand
GTCAACATGTGATTCATGGTGCAGGTGACCCAGAGACTCTTCCCTTGGACGTCTGGAGGAGAAGAACTCGCTGGATTTACTGTATCAGAGACTCGTTCAGACTCTGATGTGCTAAATCAATGCTGCACTAAAGGCACTACTGTAAACCATATGTTATGCACCTATCACCTATTTGGAGGTGCTACTTACTGGTAATACTTGTGTATTTGAACAAACCACTAAAATTGAAGTTATCCCGCAAACCTGAATGAAGGTACTCAAAATAATGTGGCCTGTTTACAATGTAGCTTATTTTCTAAATGTTTGGACAACAAAACAGGTGACAAATCCCTCTGACCTCTAATGAAATGACAAAATGAAAAATGACAAAAAAATCTCTTAAGGGTAGACCCAAAGTTAACTTTATAATAATTATAAATCTTTAAATTCTGCACCACATCTCCTTAAAATATATAACAACAAACTAGTCAGACAGACAGATAGATAGATACCAAATGTTGTGTGTCACATTATCATATTATATTCAATATGATGCATCATATATTAAAATGCCATATTATCAAAGTCATGTTTAAACGGCTCTAATGCCCCAGAGAAACGCTGACTGGCTACAGACTTGAATTAAACTGTTGTATAAACTTATAAAAGAAGAGACAAATGACCAGGACTGTTAATTTGTCATTACAGTTCTTGCATTAGTCATAATTACCAAGCTATGTAGTGTAAGCAATGACATACATAATTTCCAC
>NW_015515917.1:0-269 GCF_001515645.1 Sinocyclocheilus grahami | reverse complement strand
TACAGATCTAGTTGTCACACCAGCTTTTAATTAAAAAGACAAATAGTTTATTTAAAAAAAAAAAGATTAATGGGTATACATGAGGTTTAATGCTGTGTCCGAAATCGCTTACTCGTTCACTATTCTCTGTGTATGGAACTACATTTGAGTCCACTGTGTGGAGAGCTATCAAAGTTACGCGACATATAGCCCGTCATTCTACTTCCTGTTTGGAGGCGGGTCTAGATCTGTAAACACTTACACAACGTGCTGTGCACTGCAGCAGACTG
>NW_015515916.1:3605-5096 GCF_001515645.1 Sinocyclocheilus grahami | reverse complement strand
TGCTTAATTTTGCACATCACCAAATGTGCAAATATTCCTGTGATCGTTGTAGTGTTCAGTGTACTGTAGATGATGGTGAAATGAACTCACTTGAGTATCTTCAACTCACACACAGGATTCTTCAGTCCTTTACAGATCTCTTTGACTCCTGAATCCTGCAGAGGGCTGTTGTTCAGGTTCATCTCTGTCAGGGTGGTTTTGGAGCAGAGAACAGTAGCTAGAACTGAACAGCTTTTCTCTGTCAGCTCACAATTATTCAGCCTGAACACAGAAATGGCATTATTTATTATTTAGCACATATTCAGGACAACAGGTCTCTGTATGTTCTCACGCATGTGACTGACAATCTTTTAAATAATCAGAAGCTATAATGTACAAAATCATGTTCACTCACTTGATTTTCTCCACTTTGCTATGAGAGTCCATGAAGAGAGCAGAAAGTTTCTCTCCATCCAGGTCTCCTAATTTATCTCCACTCAGATCCAGTTCTTTCATTAATAATGGACTTTCACCCAGAACTTTAGTGAGATACTCACACGCTCTCTCTGCAGGAAGACTTTTCAAAAACCTACAGGAAGTAGATGCTAATTGTAAATTAAAAAATCTTGCTAAAATGTGATTCTTTTTGCAGCTCTCATCTTCCTTAAAGGCAGTGTTGCAGCATAATGGCTAGAGGTTATTTTCTGTTGCATGTACAATTTAAAAAAATATTTGAAGTCTTTAATCACCTGATGTTCTTTAATTTATAGCTTCCATCCAGTAGTAAATAATTGAGCTGCTTCACTCCTGATGGTCCAGGATCATTTCCTCTGAGATCCAGCTCTATCAGGTGTGAAGGGTTTGATCTCAGAGCTGAAGCCAGAGCTTTATAACCTTCTTCACTGATACTGCAGTCTGAAAGTCTATAAAACAAAAACATTGTTCTTTGTTGAGACACAAACTACTACTTGGAACTACATGAACTAAACTACATGTACATATTTTACATGCAGTTACAGTATTTAGTCCAATATTTAAAAATATAGATTTAAAGGGATACTCCGCCCCTAAATGAACATTTTGTCATTAATCACTGACCCCCGTGTCGTTCCAAACCCGTAAAAGCTTCGTTCGTCTTCGGAACACAATTTAAGATATTTTGGATGAAACCCGGGAGGCTTGTGACTGTCCCGTTGACTGCCAAGTAACTTACACTTTCAAGGTCCAGAAAAGTATGAAAGACATCGTCAGAATAGTCCATGTGCCATCAGTGGTTCAACCGTAACGTTATGAAGCGACGAGAATACTTTTTGTACGCGAAGAAAACAAACATAACGACTTTATTCAACAATTTGTCTCCTCTGTGTCTCTCCGCATCACCGTAGCGCCATTTTGGAGAATATGAGCTGAACGCAAGCAGCATACGCTATTCTGTGTCAGCCGCACCGCACGGATGCGCTGTTTTCGTTCAAATCACAGCGTAAATACACGTAGAAAACGTATCCTTGTGTC
>NW_015515916.1:1775-2510 GCF_001515645.1 Sinocyclocheilus grahami | reverse complement strand
GAAGAGAACAACAAATGCATTAACTAATCATTGAATAATAACACAATTCCATTTAAACAATGTCAATATTTTTCTATACAAATTATGTATTAAACAATTTTTACAACTGTAAGTGATGTTACAGACACAGATAATGTAAAAACCAATAATGAAAGTGTCACATTTACCTTTCTATTAACCTTACTTTTGGAGACTGGTGGATGTTAATTTAGATTAACCAAATTCAAACCTGAGTATCTGCAGTGTGCACTGTGAATTTCCAAGTAGAGTGGAAATTTCCATTACTCCAGAGTCTCCAAGTTGATTCCCACTCAGGTCCAGCTCATTCAGGTTTGAGGGGTTTGAATTAAAAGCTGAAGCCAGAGCAGTACAATATTCTTTTGTAATACTGATAAAATTCAACCTATAGAAGAGAGAACAAAGTAAAAAAACAAATCAACAAGATTTCCATAAATTAGTTGTTTTGCAGCACTGTGCATTTGTTTTATATATTAAGATTTACTTACTTCAACTTTTCCAGTCTACACTGTACATTCTCAAACAGAGTAGACAAGTTCTTCATTTCTGAGTTTCTGAGTTTAGTCCCACTCAAAACCAGCTCTTTCAGATTTGAAGGGTTTGAATTTAAAGCTGCTACCAGAGCACAACAATCTTCTTCTGTGATAGAGCTGTTATTCAGACTGCATAAAGACAAACTAAATTTCAGTTTTCCCTACATTAAGGCGTGTTATCTTT
>NW_015515916.1:0-360 GCF_001515645.1 Sinocyclocheilus grahami | reverse complement strand
GCACTGCATCATCTTTTATTTTCAATCTCTCTCTAAAAAACAAAGCCAATTTTGAGCTTTTGAACTGTCTTGTTTAGAAACTGATCCATGTGTCACTATTGCTTTGTTACATATAATTTGAGTTGTACTGTGAATTTATGTTTTTAACCTAAATTACCCATATTGTTTTCAGAGTACATCACAGCAGATTGTCAGTCATCCATCTATAATTTTAATATGCAAAACTGTTACCCAATCATAGCAGTGGGCATTTACTTCCAAGTCTTGAATGTGGCACGCCTATCAAAACAACGTGTTTTAAAGAGAGGGACAAAAACCAGATAGAAAATAGTCTACTACTTCTAAACTATGATGTTTTTT
>NW_015515915.1:4760-5096 GCF_001515645.1 Sinocyclocheilus grahami | reverse complement strand
ATGTCTGTGATTGGCTACATTGCTCAACGCTGCACAAACACGTTGTAAATGGAAACCTTGGAAGCGCTCCTTTAGCGCAAACACAATACGCATTGGAGCGTTTGCCAAGTCTGTTTTGCCAATATCCTACTTTTGCCGCCTCAACTGAGTGTGCTCTTGCTTTTATTTATAGCACCCCCTTTTTATTTATAGCATCCCCGTAAACCAGGACTGCTTCAGAATAATGTCTCGGAGCTCATTCATGAATTTGTGTGAAGAACTGAGCACATGCGCACTTTGGCCAGAGCTGCGATTAAGGCATTTACACGCCTGTTTATTGCGATTAAAATAGGTGTA
>NW_015515915.1:0-536 GCF_001515645.1 Sinocyclocheilus grahami | reverse complement strand
TTTCTTTTTTTTTCTCCTTGTTTGTGGCTCCACCAGGCAGAGCACGAGTTGCGTGTGGCTCAGACTGAGTTTGACAGACAGGCAGAGGTCACACGCCTCCTGTTGGAGGGCATCAGCAGCACACATGTGAGTGCCTGCGCTTCTCACACTCGCACTGCCGCTCTTTGACATTACACAAGCAAAATGAGTTGCAGTGGCACCGTTCAAAAGTTGGGGGTCTGTATGATTTTCTGAAACATGTTTTGGGGAAGAAATACTTAATTAATACTTAATGAAAGTGACAGTAACAACATTTATAATGTTATTAAGGTAATTTCTGTTTCAAACAAATGCTGTCTATTCATCAAAGAATCCTGAAATGTATTCACAGCTTATTTATTTTTATTTTTTTTAATTGAAAACAATTGTGACCCCAATCTTTTGAACAGTAGAGTATACTTCTCTGAATAAGGAAATGAGGAAAGAGTCTTTCAAATTTTGCAATTCCATTGCAGGTGAACCACTTGCGCTGTCTGCATGAGTTTGTGGAGGCCCAG
>NW_015515914.1:4582-5096 GCF_001515645.1 Sinocyclocheilus grahami | reverse complement strand
TTACAAAAATCAGGTCTTGACAGGCCATATTGAGGTGGACAGAGTCATATTTCATATTTAATGTAAGCTGTAATATCTAAGCCTCCGTCCCTTCGAGAACTCGATTATACCATTAACGTCCCGAACGGGGGTGAATGATGGACTTCCTCCTGTAATCTCCTCCTGTTACAGTCCATGTAATGAGCGCCGGCGTTTTCCTCAGCGAGCCGTGTCGCTGTATGCCAAACCAACGCGGCTCCTTATACATTCTGTCACAATGACAAATACAAATTAGCCTTAATTAATGCCTCTCACAATGGTAATCACCAATCTGTTGCGTTCATGCCCTCCTCCGATCCATGATGATTGTGAGTTTACGGAGTGCGATATTTGCTTGGAGCTACACTATGGAGGAAACAATGTAGAAGAGCCGTTTCTGTGACTTTATTTGGCCACAAATGGTATCTGTGAGAGTAAAGACATTATTAGGATGATTTCTGAAGGATCATGTGACTCTGAAGACTTGAGTAATGAT
>NW_015515914.1:2176-3386 GCF_001515645.1 Sinocyclocheilus grahami | reverse complement strand
TAATAAAATGATCCCTCCTATATCAGGGACACGACGAGCTCCAGCGTCTCTGCTAATCTTTAATGACTGGATTTTCACTGCTTTATGAATCATGAATTATCTCATTGTAGCCAACCTCGCATGTCGCCCCTCAAACTCACACATGGGCTGGCTAATGCTGTCATTTATTTCCATTGCTGGGAAACTGAACACCTAAGTGAAGCGATTCACGTTGGGTAATTAACTTTCTGTTTGATAGCAGTTTGGTTTTGTGTCTGACCGAAGGCAACTATTTACTGTCTGGCACACTATAGTGCATTCATTCTATACAAAATTACTTTTTATATCAATTTTATACCAATTTATCTTTTAAAATGTAGCATGTTTGCCAGATTTTCAACCCCTAAAATGATTTACATATGTGACCCTGGAGCACAAAACCAGTTTTAAGTCGCTGGGGTATATTTGTAGAAATAACCAAAATATTTTATGCCAAAAACCATTAGGATATTAAGTAAAGATGATGTTCCATGAAGATATTTTGTAAATTTCCTACTGTAAATATATTCAAACTTAATTTTTGATTAGTAATATGCATTGCTAATAAGAACTTTTTTTTGCACACTCAGATTCCGGATTTTCAAATAGATGTATCTCAGCCAAATATTGTCCTATCCTAACAAACCATACATCAATGGAAAGCTTATTTGTTCAGCTTTCAGATGATGTATTAATCTCGAAAAATTGACCCTTATGACTGGTTTTGGGGTCCAGGGTCACATATAAATTAACATTTCTAACTTGTAAATAAAGATTAACTCAGTGAGTCTTACAAGAAAATACTATCAGTTTGAATTATGAGATAAAGGCAGAATTACGAGAAAATGTGAACTTTGAGATGCAAAGTCAATTATGAGATAAAGTCGTAATTATGAGATCAAATCCTAATTATGAGAAATAGATTCAGAATTATGAGATAACAATTTAATAATTAGTAATAAGGTTGGAATTATGAGATATAGTCATAATTATGAGAAATAAATTTGGATTTATGAGATTTAAAGTCTTTTATGAAAAAAGTCAGAATTGTGATATATAATAGCAGAATTATGAAAAAATACATTTGGAATTATTAGATACAAATTCAAAACTTCAAAATTTCATATTTAAGTCAATGTGTAACTTATCATTTCTTTGGAATTATTTGTGAAATTTACTAGCAATTTCCGAG
>NW_015515914.1:0-999 GCF_001515645.1 Sinocyclocheilus grahami | reverse complement strand
TCAGAATTATAAAGTCAATTAGGAAAAATAACATCGGAATAATACAATATTTTCAGATACAAGTCATAATTAGGAGGAATAAAGTTGCAATTATGAGATAAAATCATAATTATGGGGAATGATTTTTATTTGTAAGATGTAAAGACAATTGTAAGAAACAAGTTTAGAATTATGAGACTGATCATTTTGAGATTATTTTGAGATATAAAGACAATGATGAATAAGTCATAATTATGATATAAAAAGTTATTATTATAATAAATACATTTTAATTGAGATTTAAAGAACATTTTTATAAATTTAGAATTATGAGAAAGTAATTATTATAAGACGTAATTTTGGAATTATGAGATATTAAGTTAATAATGAAAAAGCTGGACTTATGAAATATAAAGTCAGAATTATGTAAAGTCAGAATTGTAAGAAATAAATGGAGACTTATGAGATTTAAAGAGAATAATGAGAAATAAATTATGAGATACTAAATCATAATTTTGAGATAAGTCATTTATGAGAAATAGAATTATGAGATATAAAGACATAATCATGAGAAATAAAATCAGAATTATGAAATATACAGTCATAATTATGAGAAATAAAATCAGAATTATGATACACAAAATTAACTACGAAAAATTAAATAAAAATAATAAAATATAAAGTTATAATTATGAAAAACAAACTTTTTTACTTATATCTGACAATTTAACTTTTAAATTGTGAGATATAAAGAACTGCCCTGTTTGATAGTTGTGAAAAAACAGCTTGTATACCAACAAAAATGAACCAAACTTTGACATCAAACACACTTGATCTGGAGTTGTGAAAGCGCCATAAGTCTTTACATCAGCATGAGTTTAGAGTGCCATTCCCTTTGTCCTAAAAATACTGTTAGTGCTTCTTTCAACACTCCATCGCGGCTTTAAAAAAAGACAAGTTTGTGTTTTGCACCCTAGAGGCACATTGGAAATGGTGCCGCGGAAGACTTTGAAGTGGGGC
>NW_015515913.1:4215-5097 GCF_001515645.1 Sinocyclocheilus grahami | reverse complement strand
CTAGTCCACTAATGTGTTATTTCTCCAACACGTCCTGGCCTATGCCGACTAGCTTGCTTGATTTACGTTAGTTACGCGCATTTACACGTTACGGTAAGTGTTTCCCGCGTGAAGTACTTTGTGTTGTACGTTGCCATGATGTTCACACACGCACGAAACTACTACGATGGTACCTCAACGTTTCACAGACACAGTGAAATTAATGTGGAATTGCTTTGCTTGTTAAGATAATGTAAACCATTGAGGCACGAAAAACTTAAAAGCATATTCATATATCTTAAAACGTCTGGTTACATGAGCCTAAGCTCTTTTTTTTTTTAAAGATGAATGTGCTGTTATGTGAAGGATGATGTTTTACATTGATAATACGAGTGAAGTACATAGCCTATAGTTTACATAATAAATAATATTTTAGCATGCAGATACGTCGCGAATATGGAAACGTATTTCGTGCCGAATAAGAGCTTTAAATTAATTGATTTTGGCTTGACGTCTATATAGCCTAAATACTGTTAACTTTAGAGGATTTGTTGAGGAGAGAGGAGAACTAAAATAGCTTATAGCTGTGTTTATAATGTTTGTAAACAGTTTGCTTTATTTACCGGTATTTTAGCCTACATTATTTCTGAATGTAATAATAAAATGTGACATACAGCCTATATAAAATTGCATTTTGAGACAAAAAAAAACGAGTAGCCTCGCATATTTTTTTTAACCATGCAGCACACATTTTTAAATATTCTGAAGAAATACTTTTTCTTTAAAGCATTGTTTTTCCTTTCATTTAATACATTTGTCTATAAAAGATGATGCCGTATTGGCTATGACTAGACGCAAGATACCAGACCAAGACTCTCTTTGTGCGGCTGTCTTTTTTACTTA
>NW_015515913.1:2110-2623 GCF_001515645.1 Sinocyclocheilus grahami | reverse complement strand
TGAGGTGCAATCATTTTTTAACACCAGAACAGATAACTAGGGCCAGTTCTGTAACTATGGTGTATTATCCACTGTAGAACTCATACTACTTTCAATGTTACATATAATAACAAAAAGTCTAACTAACTAAACAATGTTATCAGCAGAATAATCATTCACGCTTTACAAAACATACGTTACAAAGCGCATCACAAGGCAATGAAACATCATAAATGTGGCAAAGAAAGCTGAAAATGACCCAACCGGCTCAACCCAACATTTATTTAGTGTCGAGGAGTATTTGTTGGGTAGTTAAACCCTCTGATGAAACAACCCAGCGGTTGAGTTACCGAGTGCAGGAGTGAGCAGCAGTTCTCATAGCCACCAAACTGGTGCATTTCTTCAGTCAAATAAAGGTTTGTATAAGTTTTATTTGATCTATGAAGTCATTACTGATCTGTATGCAATACTCTTGCAAGGCATCAGCGTTTTCATCATGCAAAATAACCGATGCGACACGCTTTTAGGTGACTT
>NW_015515913.1:0-475 GCF_001515645.1 Sinocyclocheilus grahami | reverse complement strand
ACAAACGGTCTCCAGAGGACTTAAAGAAATTTAAAGAAGGGGCTATTGCACTGTACAAGTTGGCTCTTAGCAGAATTGACACAATTACTTCAATAGGCTGCCCTTTTCTGGAACTCATTCCAGTTTGTGGGCCACTGATAAGTAGCTTTGTCAAATTAACAGCGGCAGAAATAAAAGGATACACTGATATGGACCTTCTCATGGGGGAATTAGAAAAACTTAATAATAAGCTTGACAGATATCATGTAGAGCAGAAGTGGAACAGCTGGGCAAGTGGTGCTTATTACAAGCCAGAGAAGCATATTGACTTAGCGTGGGCTAAGTACACAACTCTGTTGCAGAGTCTTAGGGAGGCAAAAGATGATGCAGAAATGGAGAGGCATAAGAAGGATTTTAGGAAAGCCTATGAAAAGTATGAGCCTGCCACTAGGACATTACACAATTTGCTGGTTAAGAAAGGAGTGAGCTTTAGATA
>NW_015515912.1:4817-5097 GCF_001515645.1 Sinocyclocheilus grahami | reverse complement strand
AATGTGAGTGTTGTTTAATGCAGTTTGCCTGTAAAGGTCTGATATTGGGCTGTCAGTTTAACATGTAAATTTAGTGTGAATAGCTATAAATACAGTATATATTTAAAAAAAATAAGAATTAGAAGATTCTTGTCCTACCAATGAAACTGAACAGAATGCATTTTAACTTCTAACATTCAATGATCTGCACTGAAAAAATATGTGATATGTGATGCAATGGCCAGAAAAATTTGTCTGTATATGCATCACTAAAAACAAAATACTGTTATCTAATTTAATA
>NW_015515912.1:2065-3145 GCF_001515645.1 Sinocyclocheilus grahami | reverse complement strand
GTCCGGGGCAATCCTCCGCTCAGTAGCTCGGCTTTGCGCTGACAAACACAAACTGAACAGACTAGGACTTTTAAACAGGGCAATCAGGGGAACACAGGTGACATCACTGGCACATAATCAAACTAAACGAGGACAAGAACATGACCAAATAAGGAAACACAGGATGGACTACGGGGGCAAAACAGGTCCAAAAGTCTGACAACATGTCACCCACTTTACAGTTTTACAGTAAATTACAACTTCAGTAACTATGCTAAAAATGACCAGTAGTACTGTTTTTGAGAATATGATTTAGTATATCCAAGCTCTGTTGTTAATATGTATCTTTAGTAATGTCTCTAAACACTTCACTAACTCAGTGAATCTGATAGAAAACTGCTTTATGAATCTTTTTGACTCATTAAAAAGGACCAGTTCATAAGAGTAATTTGTTTGCAAATCAGACATCAGAGCTCTCTCTGTTTATTTTTGCATCCAGTCTAATGATATCTCTGAACATCTGGATGTACACAATGTTTTGCCAAGTGGATTTTAAATTATTGTCCAAATGTTTTGAATTATCTTTATTTGTGGGCTTTTGCTTAATTTGATTATTTAATTTTCAGATTATGATGTTATTAAATAAAAAAATGTAATCAACAAATAGCCACACTCTGTAACCATGGCACATAATTTATAGTATTTCAACACGGTTTGAAATGCTATTTTATTACCTTCCTGCCAGCACACAACACTACAAAAAACTAACAATGTCTGTCCTTTCAGCCATCAAGGGAATGAACACATGGGGTCAAAGTCTGGCGCATGAAGTCTTTTTTGATAGGTCTGCTCTTTCAGTCACAGAGCAGACGATAGAGCACTCAAAGGCAGTGTAATCCCCTAGATTACCTATTCCCACATCCAGGTCACGACTGTTTTTTCCCCCGCCCTCACTTTTTCATCAGGACTGGTGTTCTGTGGCTCGCTGTGTGCCTGACTCACAGGTGAGCTGCCAAGGTAGGCTACGGAGGCCAGAAGGCTTGTCTTTTTCAGAGGAAAATAAATGTAATCTCTCAGTTGGGGCTGCTTCATATTGAGACT
>NW_015515912.1:0-339 GCF_001515645.1 Sinocyclocheilus grahami | reverse complement strand
TTTTGACAAAACATCCCATGTTTCGGTCGTGACTGCACATTTTCGATAGTGACAGTAATGCTTTGGTAGCCACCACATCACATTACAGAATTTTAACTTGCATACCAAAGCACTACTAAAACATACTAAAATAAAAAAAAATTTGCATAAATGTACTAACATTTTGTTTATTTCCCCCAAATATGAGGATAATGTGTTCCTTTTTGTCACTACCGGAACAATGATGACATGTTTCAGTCGTGACAATTTTATGGGATAACACCCAAAAAAACAAAGATGTCAATTTTAGATACATTTGAGCCAATCTCAAAGATACTAATCAGCACATGTTTAGCTAGC
>NW_015515911.1:1850-5097 GCF_001515645.1 Sinocyclocheilus grahami | reverse complement strand
CAAGTATACCAAGTTACTCAAGAAAAACTAAAAAGTTTTGTTTGTAGGCTATACTTCAGTGGGGAAGGAACACATGACAAAAATCTATCATCAGAATGGGACTGGGATATACTGGACAACATTTGCTCAGGTACTGAAACAGGTTGCCCTGGGAAATGAATCACATCTATTTGCTTTTTTTTTGTTTTTCCGTATTTAATTTAGATTAATTGTTGTGTTTTAATATCCATGTAAGTTTAGGAACTCGCCGAGTTTCTCTGCAAATATGTTTCATAAAAACAGTGTCTGCGTATATGTGTGTCTGCGTGTTAATAGTTGTAATGTTAGTCCCGGAAAAATAAATGAAGGTAATAAAATAATCTAAACAAATATTGAAGAGACTAACAGTGGCTGATGAATGAGTTACACTAGTTACTAAAGCTGAAACTGAAAAATAACTAAAAATTCAATACGTATTACTTTAAGATCATATCATAAATTATTCTGGTGCATGTCTTTTTGTTTCAATGCAATATATTGATTAACCTTTCAGCTGCATTAATCGGTGAATGTGCGGAAAATCAAATATTACCGATCTTAGATTTATTTCAATATGCTTTGACTAATCACGCGTTTGTAAGCGAGTTTATGTGTCTACGTGTGACTTGCAGGTATTCCTAAGACATGCTTGTGCAGTTTTGTTTGTGTTTGACTTAGCTGCGAGTTAGCTGTCACCTATGGCCCTTCTTCTTTAATGCATGACAAGAGCTGTTGGTAATTGGCTTACCATCAAAATAAAAGGCATGGCGTGTAGTATTCCTTTGAACGTTATTTTTTTTAAAATGCAATTGAATCTTTAACTGCAGTTTATTTTAATTCACGTTTGGTTTATACCTTGCAATTAGTTGCGTTTCTTAAACAACTATCCTCATTTAAAGCAGAGCGTAAATATAAGCCTCAGAGTGAATGGGCAAACATGTGTCCAGTGGAGTGCTTGGATGGATCAAGGGTCAGCGAGGGGAAAGAGAGCCTGGGCTAAGAGCTGAGGTCCTGACCCATTATTTCACAGAACCGACTATGAAACAAAGTATCCAGTATTAGTTGTATGTCTGCTTTGCGGTATAGCCTATAGGCACACGGGTTCGGAGTGGTAATATTGTTTATTGGCATCACATTCAATAACGCACAACTTGAAATGTGATACAAAACACAAACAAATGTGTATATATATAATCTTAACTTCACGAGCCAAACTATGGCCCCTAGCTGTTGCTATACAAAGAATACATTTCTGGTCAACAAGTCACTTGCGTGAATAAAACATCCACCGATATCAAGATATCCGAAATCAAGTTTAAGTAGGCTATTTATTTCAATTATAAGACTGGTGTTGCACGTGTCAAAGCATGTAGTTTCCTCCGGGGTAAATGTGTTACAATGAGGAGTCAAGATACATAGAATCCTGATACTCCACAACCCGCGACTATTTCTTTAATTAATTTAGAGGACAATTATGTTAATTAAGATCGGCATATTCATTTTTTTTTCTTTTTTTCTTTTTTTCTTTGTCAGGCTACAGCTTGAACACCAAGACTAGGTCTCGCTGAATGTCTACTTGTTCTGGGGCGCATTTATCATAAATTGCAAATGGAAATAAATAAATAAAATGAAAAGAATAATAATAAATACAAATAAAAACGTCACAAAACAGCGATATTTGCGGTTTCATCTAAGGGAACTGTTCAGTAGATGCATTTGTTTGAAACACTGTGTTATCGATGATTAATCACTCATAAAATTCAAAAATCCATAATACATGACAGTGAGGTTGCTCCTGCATGAGCGATCGTACATGTTTTTCATGTAAGTTTCCATAGATGTACGTGCAAATCTTTACCAGAATCAAACACGATTACTCCAGGTGTGATAGGGCCTACCGTATTCAGACAGAGCTTACACAAACTATTAGCAGCATATTAACCTAAGGCGTTTACATTTATGTAACATACTATGAAGTAATATTAAGCAGTTTGCATCTACATTAAATGTTTATATTTTTCATTTTCACGGTAGCTATATTGAATACATAAATATCGCACATTTCAAAGTTTCCTTACTCATTTGGACACCAACTTTAATATAAATATTATAATCGTTAAAAATGCATTCTTTTATATTTAAATAAAGTAACATTTATAGGCTTCAGGGAGATTCTTTAGATGCCTTTCTGTGTTTCAAAATGTTATTTGAATATTCATCAAGTAATCACATCTCCAGCCTTCAAAACAGCCTTCTTTAAAATCCTTCATCTCACGGTTATTATTTTGTCCGGTCTAAACGCACTGTCTAAAATGAAATGACATTTTCAGTCGCTTTAATATGGTTTCGAATTAATATTATCTTCAAACAGTCAGGAAATGAATTATATTATTGTTTATCTATACAAGTTATATCTAACATCTAAAACAGATGCAATGCGCAGACAAGGTGTAATTAAAGTAGGGAAAATGTAATATGTATATTTCGAAATAAAAGATTGCTTTTATCAAATTTTGTAATTCGTCCTTTAATTAGCATACAGTAATCCTTCTACACATGAAGCAATTGCCACTTCGCTGATGTCGAACATTTTGTACTATAAGCAGGCAGGTGCACGTCCCAGCTTCCCAGCTGTAGTAAAAAGAAGCCTTTAAGTACTGCATACCCACCGTTAAGAAGGTTAAAGGTCCTCCCAAGAGGAGCAAGTATCTGGCAGGCCTCTCCAAAATCTTATTCTTCCGCGCAAGTTTTCATTCAAATGTAATTAATGGAACTCGATGGACGAAATGATGCTAATAGGTTGCAGAACACCGGGAGCTGGAGAGACACTGCATCTCCAGAATTATATTTAAAAAGGCTGATTAGCTTACATGTTGTATACATTTTTTGACATAATAAAACAATCCTATAACACGGAGTTCGCGAAGGTGTTTGAGAATAAAGGATATTTACAATTTATCGTGGTATGAAGGCCTGTCGTAGCTCCCTGAACTAAAGAAAAAGAAAGAAAGAAAAAAAAATAACATATCATATTACGTGTGTGTGTGTGTGTGCGCTTTTTTGTGACAAATGAGGACATAAATGTGTATAATGACAAAGGTATGACATAGGTATTACAAGGAGAAGGTGACTTTTCAGGACATTACCCCATGTCCCCACTTTTCAAAACGCTTATAAATCACACAGAATGGAGTGTATTGAAAATCTGAAATAGCAGAAAGTCTCCTGT
>NW_015515911.1:0-261 GCF_001515645.1 Sinocyclocheilus grahami | reverse complement strand
ATTTTACAGTATCTTACTGTACATATTACAGTATAATACTGTTCAAATTACAAAAATCAGTTACAGTGTAGTAAAAATGAAAATTTCAATTCATTTGATTTCTGCTCCCTTACACTCAGATTATTGCAACTGCATCTGAAGTCCGAATTTCCTTCTTTCGGACAGAAGTACTATGATCACTATAAAGCTTCCATCTTCTCTACAATAGAAGCAATTAAAGTTCTGTTATACCTATTCAGCATGTGTCTCACACACACACAA
>NW_015515910.1:4763-5097 GCF_001515645.1 Sinocyclocheilus grahami | reverse complement strand
TTAAAATTCTGTCATCATTTGCTCAACCTCATGTTGTTACAAACTCGCATGACCTTCTTTCAATCAAGGATTTTTCTGATGCAGTGCAGCAAGGACATTCTTCAAAATTTCTCTGTTTACTTTCCACAGAAGACAGCATGTCATGATTTGGAATGCCATGAGGGAGAGTAAATGATGACAAAATGTTAATTTGAGCTATTGCTTTAACATGTTAAACACACAAACAATAAAAAATGGTTGAACGTACGTATCATAAACGTTGAGCAGCCAGTTGAGACACATGTCCACGCACAGGGGCACGTTAACCAGGCTGCTGTGCTGCTGCTCCATCCGG
>NW_015515910.1:0-794 GCF_001515645.1 Sinocyclocheilus grahami | reverse complement strand
CATGCATGCATGCATGCATTAACAGCACAGGGTACCCACACAAACACGCAGACGCCTCTAATTGTGGCTCTTGGTTATGGTTGAATGCAAACGCAGCCGTAAATATGTGGTTAACCAAAACAGTGATCTACTGTGTGGCATAACGTTAACTTATGGGAAGCGCACGAATATGGGGGAGACTGAAAGGCCAAGCCTCGTTATCAACATAAGGATTTCCAATCAAATACAGCTCAAAAACATACATGACAATATGAACGCGGCGTTAGGTTGATCCATCTGCACGCTGCAAGAAGGGCACAGCAGGAACATCAGGAACTATCGATGTGTTTGGCATTGGAAAAATAAACAAATCAAGCGCTGAACGGGCATGTCGTTAACCCCGGCTGCGATGGCTCCATGTAAAAACCGAACAAGCACCTGCTTAGCTGTAACGTTAAAGAAAACGAGAACGGCAAAGAAGCAGCGGCTATACGGCAGATGGGCGACTGCAAAACTCCTCGGCGTCCTCTACTCGCACGAGCCGACATTTATTCGGGTTTGCATTGCACTTACTTTCTCAAGTTCTCCCTCATCTCGCCTCTCGGTAATCAGCGAATCCAAAGTGTGTATTTTTAAAATCCCGATGGTTCGATGTTGTTCGGGGCGAATCACCTCCGCGGTGTTCCCTCTCTACAGGGGAAAAAGCATCCGACTTCCCTGCGATCTCCCTCAGCCAGAGCGGCTCAGACGAGGCGGAGCTTTTCCTCCAGCTCCCTTCCCCCTCTTAACTCCTCTCGATTTCTCTCTCTCTCTCT
>NW_015515909.1:0-5098 GCF_001515645.1 Sinocyclocheilus grahami | reverse complement strand
CATGTTTTTGTTTTTATTTTGAATTCACAAGTAGCTTTTTTTTTTTTACTCCATATAAATTATTACAAATAAAATTGGCAAAAAGGCCAACACAATTTTAAAAAGTTGAAACGCATTGATTTCCCATAATTAAATAAAAAACGTGTTCTTGTGTGTGCAGCATGATTTTGTAGCTTTTGAAGAAAAAACATTGTGTTCTAGTGTGCGCAGCATGATTTCGTTTTTGAGAATTTTTTTTAATTTTTTTTTTTACAAATTTCATTCAAACTTTAGGGACCAATTCTCACTGTTAATTATTAAGGTCCAATTCACAAACCATTAACAAGCTATTAACAAATCATTAACTACGACTTTTGCCTCAAACTTATTAATAGTAAGGTAGTAAGTTTAGGTATTGGACAGAAGCTGGTCATGCAGAAAATGTGCTTTATAAGTACTAATAAACAGCCAATATGTTAATAATAGGCATGCAAATAAGCAACAAGTTGATAGTGAGAATTGGCCCCTATTCTAAAGTGTTACCTTTAGATGTCTTAATCCTACCCCATACCTAAATTAACTACTTTACTATTAATAAGCAGTTTATTGAGGCAAACATTGTAGTTAAATCTAAAATATGGTCATGTAGAACAAGGCATTAATATGTGCTAATTAACAGCCAATATGTTAGTAATATGTATACTAATAAGCAACTAGTTGATAGTGAGAAATGGTCCCTAAACTAAAGTGTTACCCAAATTTCATTACTCCAATTTCATCAGTCAAAACCACACATTAAACAAGTCAACAAATTATAACCATATATATAGTATTTATTTACACATTTTTCTATTTACATCTCTTTGAAAACAATTCTGTACACAGCTATTTAATTCAAGAACATTTCACTTGCACCTCTTTTAAAATCCATTCTGACGTTTCTGTAGTTTGGAGTCAAGAAACTTGGTGTCCAGAAAACCCCACATAGCTCGTACTGTAACTCCATGTTGTCCAGGCACTGAATGTCAGTTACAGTAAATTCCTTCAATTCTACGGCCCATCAAACAGCCGAAGGAGAGCAGTAGAGCTGCTGAATTCACTGCTCATGTAGGAGTAAATGTTGTCAAGGCAAATGTTCTGCTTTGCCACATCCTAAATGATCATGAATGTAAAATAAATATCTGTGACGTCATCAATCTCTAGAGTTAGGCACAACTTAACAGGCTCGTGTAAACAGTATCTAAAAAAAGAAGAAAGAATTTAAAAAAGCGGATTCATAGAATATATCTAGTACAAAAAGGAGGAATATAGACTTATCAAGTGCAGTTTCACTTATTTTTAGTTGTAAGAACTGGCACACAAATGAAAAAGCCTGATGACATGATTGAAGCTGCGCACAGTTCAAATACTGACAAAATGTCAAAAGCGGATATCCCCAAACACATCAATTAATGACAGCACTGTACAGTCAGTACGGATTATTATATCAATATCAAAATGGGACGTCAAAATGACAGGGCCATGAGCAACAGGGAAAGCAAAAATTGAATCAGTTCTTCAGTTTGCAGCTCGCTCACTCAACCTGTGCCTTGCACAACTCAAACAGCCAAAATAAGGCAAATTTTATTGACTCCACTGCAAAGCCTCATGGGCACTGTTCACATACAGAGACAAAATGAACACCCTATGAATCCTGGCTGCTTCCTGAGGTAGACCAAGGTTAGAATAAGTGTTCGTAGGCGCCGTTTAAGCCAAACGATTTTACTGCGAATGTTTATAAACCATGTTTTTTGAATGACGTCTTATTATTGCCATGAATCAATTGGGCCAGCATCCATTCTACTGTTGCTGTTACTTCCTAGAATATTGCTGTCTAAATGAACTGAAAAAAAAAGAATCTTGGTAAAGGTTGTGATTAAATTAAAAATAGAAAAGCCTAAGAAACAAAGATTAAATTAGTGTATTTCAAGAGAGCATGATTTTGACATCTGGATGACTCATGGCATTCGGAGTGCTGATATTAGTAGAAATGCGGAAAACTTCCAGGAACAGCAGCAGACCATATTCCCATCTCCATAAAAAAAGTCACTGTTTCAGTTCAGTATCATTACACAGACAGTTGCGCCTCCGAGGTCAGTAGGGCTCGTCATATTCACTGATTGTGCTGGGTGAAGCCTCATCTTTTGTAATGGTTAGGGGCATCGGCAAAGGCAAACTTCAGCCGGTAAGCTTCAGCTAGGAGAACGCTAACTTCCTCATTTCCCCAGTGCATTGTGGGTAGATTCTGGAGCAGAATCATCAGACCCTGTGGAGGATAAAGAGATTTTGATAAAAAGGATTGTATGCACAAACACAACAGTGATATACATTTGTCTAATCAACTAGTGGATAGACATTCTGAATAACTAAACGATTCTATTTCAAATCACATGTTTGCAATTAGATTAAAATTCAATTGATTCAATTCAATGCATTAATGATTTATTTAAACGTATAGGCAATCAGGTACAGTACATACGTAAGAGTAAAGAGTAAATCTCTTAACAAATGCTGCAAACTATAACTTATTAGTTATATAATTATCTTTCTACTCCAGTTTGTTTTTTGAAATATAAACATTTAAATAGGGTATGTCGTGAATTGTTTTCAGGATTTATTCAATCATACATAAAATACTGAAGAACAGGTTAAGTAAAACAATTAATTTGTAATATAGTGCATATATAATTAGCAAAACGATCCTTTCTAGAGTTCACCTTTCCAGCTAACTATCAAGGTCATTGATGATATCATCGAGTAGGTTTTCTGAGGTAAATGTAACATGACCCGGAATTGTTTACAAGCTGTTATATTGATGTCTTTCTGGGATTGAAACATTAATTGAACTATTACACGAGACATGAAACATTTCTGTAAGTTGTACTGCTTTTTTAAACATACCTTTTGATGTGCATTCAAGTTAATTTTGTGCAGTAACTAGTAGTAAAGAGGAAGAGATGATCAGGCTTACATGCTTAAACTCAGGAGGCTACAGTAATCGGTAATGCCATATTGAAGCATGCCAAAATGTTATTTATTGTTTGAATTTCTTATCAAACTGACAAAAATGTTTAAATCTGAAACTGTGTTCATATCCAAACAACTCTGGCCTTCAAGACCAACTTTCCTGCAGAGTTCAGCTCCAACCCTAATCAAACAAGAACAAACTAATCAAGGACTTCAAGATTACTAAAAAGCTACAGACACGTGAGTCTGATCGGGGTTGGAGCTCATTTCTCCAGGAAAGTGGATATTGAGGGACATAGCTGCCCAGCCCTGTTTTCTAATTAGGTACACTAATCCGATGCTTTTATTTGAGATTTATGGATACTTTAAGGTCATGCCCACCTTTCAGACATTTTTCTTGGTGATATAAAGTTGCTTTAGAACAGGGGTGGGCAACTTTGGCCCTTGAGGTCCACTGTCCTGTAGAGTTTAGCTTCTACACACCAGAACCAGCTAACCAAGGTCTTAAAGGTTAGAATCTTTTAACCTTGATCAGATGCACTTCTTAGCCATATGAGAGCAGCTTAAGGTCATGTTGACCAATTAGACCGGGGGTCTCCAAACTCGGTCCTGGAGGGCCAGTGTCCTGCAGAGTTTAGCTCTAACTAGCCTCAACACACCTGTCTGGAAGTTTCTAGCATACCTAGTAATACCTTGATTAGCTGGTTCAGGTGTTTAATTAGGATTGGAGCTAAACTCTGCAGGTCACCAGCCCTCCAGGACTGACTTTGGAGACCCTGAATTAGACTTTTCGTAATGATTTGAATATGCAATGTAGTTGTGTCAACGAAGTTGAGAAAACATTCAAAAGCAATGCAAATTAGCATCTATGAGATGCGGCGAACACAACCCAGTACAGCAACTTGCCAACGTCCAGCGAGTACATTTGCAGAAGGGGCATAATCAGCTAGTTGGCTGATGGAAGACATTTGGGCATCCTAACGCACATACATCCTGGGAGGAAGTGTTGTCTAGGTAAACCACATGCTTTCACTTTTCTGGAAAGAGTTTTACTTGGTGTTCAGCAGATAAGAGAAGGCATCGCAGCACAGAGTTGTTTATTTATTTTCTCTTCAGCGGGGTCAAGCCAGGCTATCACAAAGCACTACCGTACCTCTCTAAATTATTATAACTTTCAATCACAGATTCTTCGACTGCTCAATCTTAAGTGTAGGGTGAAGAGAGCGAGCTGCCTGTCAAGCTGTTTCTCTTCTCGCTCGGTGCGGTCAGGACCTCTGCGGTGGAAGCCCATTTCTCTTAGGTATAGAAGGCCAAGTCATGTGCTTTATAAGTACTAATAAACAGCCAATATGTTAATAATAGGCATGCAAATAAGCAACAAGTTGATAGTGAGAATTGGCCCCTATTCTAAAGTGTTACCTTTAGATGTCTTAATCCTACCCCATACCTAAATTAACTACTTTACTATTAATAAGCAGTTTATTGAGGCAAACATTGTAGTTAAATCTAAAATATGGTCATGTAGAACAAGGCATTAATATGTGCTAATTAACAGCCAATATGTTAGTAATATGTATACTAATAAGCAACTAGTTGATAGTGAGAAATGGTCCCTAAACTAAAGTGTTACCCAAATTTCATTACTCCAATTTCATCAGTCAAAACCACACATTAAACAAGTCAACAAATTATAACCATATATATAGTATTTATTTACACATTTTTCTATTTACATCTCTTTGAAAACAATTCTGTACACAGCTATTTAATTCAAGAACATTTCACTTGCACCTCTTTTAAAATCCATTCTGACGTTTCTGTAGTTTGGAGTCAAGAAACTTGGTGTCCAGAAAACCCCACATAGCTCGTACTGTAACTCCATGTTGTCCAGGCACTGAATGTCAGTTACAGTAAATTCCTTCAATTCTACGGCCCATCAAACAGCCGAAGGAGAGCAGTAGAGCTGCTGAATTCACTGCTCATGTAGGAGTAAATGTTGTCAAGGCAAATGTTCTGCTTTGCCACATCCTAAATGATCATGAATGTAAAATAAATATCTGTGACGTCATCAATCTCTAGAGTTAGGCACAACTTAACAGGCTCGTGTAAACAG
>NW_015515908.1:0-5098 GCF_001515645.1 Sinocyclocheilus grahami | reverse complement strand
TACCATTTGTTTAACAGGCAACAGCAATATGATTAAAAAAAATTTCATTTAATAGTTATATTTATTAATCGTAATAACCAAAATAAGCTCCTCAAAGTAATACAGTTTAGTAGCCTAACTGTTGACTGTTTACATTTTACAAAATTGGGCTCATCGAATTAAAATGTATACCCTAAACTATATGTTTTATAATTCTTATTATTGTAATTATGAATTGCTATTTGGTCGACATGAGGATTGCATTGGTTAACAGCAAATGCATGCTGTAAAAGTGATATTTAAATTTTGATGGCTCCTTAAACTTTTATTAAGGTGAACTTAACCTTGTTGCACTGTGTTGCAGTGGTACTAAGTCAAGCCGTCGCTCCTGTCTTTGTTGTTGAGCGAATGTCTCCCTATAATGACCACAAACGAGCAGACTTTTCTCATGTGGTGTGAAGCAATTAAGCTTACTAAAATACATGCATGATGCATAACACAGCGTGTTTGGAGGTCACATGTCCTCTGACAATCTTACAGGGAAAATGACGAGTTTACTGCACTGCACCCAAGCCTGTTCCCTTATGGATTCACACTCTTTATCCCAGCTGCATATTAACACACTGGCCACGTACCACCACTGTTTTACGTGTAGTGGGCACAATGCCATAGAATCATGATGGATGATTAGAGCGGCACAAAAAAGCCAGTAAAGTGTTATAAGTATAGAAGATCTTAACCAGTGTCGCTCTGCATGTTGTCTGCTATACTGAGTACACAGCACTCCTTTTTTATACTTTCTCGTGTACACTTCTCCTGCACACAAACATCTCAGAATATTACCTTATTAGACATATTTGCATTTTAGTTAAGAGCAAATTAAATGCACAGCAGGGCAGGATCAAGGACTCACCAGCAGGTGAAGGGGAGGATGAGAATACCGATGGCTGCCTCCTCCCCTGCTCAACCACTGCAGCTACAGAACACATGTATGTATATGTATGTTTGTATATATAGTGCAAGTTATGACTGTCTTGTTATAAGGTCAGACAAGATTATAAGGTAACTTTTTAACAGTATGTTCTAACTCTGCATTGAGTACATGCTGCAACTCCACACAGAGTAGATGCAGTGATAAACCCTGGAAACCCTTCAGTTTATCTGTGAGGAAGTGAAGTCTGGGGGGAGTGGAGTTGTTTTTCTGAGATGCTATTGTGCCAGCTGCATTGTCTTATAAACCACCAGTGGATCATAATATTGAGGTTTGACACTGTTTACTCATAAAGCTTTGATTCTTTGCCTGATAGCACTGGGATCTGCTGCTGTACCCTGAATTTCTTCTTCTAAGACCATAAGGATTACATCAGACTTTTATCTCATGGTGCAGCATTACATGTGCCATGAATAACTAAATGTGTATTGCAAAAGGTGACGCAGCAGAACCGTTTCACATTTCAGATTAATTGTCGATGTACCATGAAACTGTCAACAATTTTATAAAGCTGGTTAAACTGATTCATGTGCTAATAATGGCGTTCAGGAGGACTCATTTATTGAACATACAAAGAACAATTTAGGTAAGTGTTGGCTATTTGAATTGTAAGTAGCATTAAGATGTTTAAGCACAGCAGAGGTTACTCTGGCACTAAACACAATAGCCAAAGAGTCATTCTCTGAATAGACGCCTACAGTCCCCGGGAAGAATTTCACAACCTTTCATATACTTAATGAAGGTTTTCATAAATGCGACACAATCCTGCGTTTATTGGCTCCCTCCAGCCAAGCCATTATTCCCGCACCCATGAGGAATACCCAACCCTCTTTCATCCATTTAGAAATTTCTCATGCCGCTTTTCTTTCTTCGTCTGGGAACAGGGAGGTGGGTGGATGAGGAACACTAGCATACTTTTACACTCTCTTGCTCCTTTCTTTCTTTGGGATGCTTATAGACACCCAGGGTTTCTGGATCTCTTTCATTATTTCAGATTGGTGAAGCAGGTGATGGAGAAAGCAGCAGAGCAGAGAGGTACAATAAGGAAATTGTCTTGAGCCAAATAGCTTCAGATTAGGAACATGTCTGAAAATGTGTGTTTTCTGCTGTTGTCAGCCCTACGTGAGGGACAAGAAACGAGGTTAGGTTGAGCGAGGCGTGCAGAGAGTTTTTTTAGGTGCCTTTAATGGGTGAATTCAAATGCCCCTACTTAAAAAAAAAAAAGCTATAACAAAAGATCAACACGACCAGAAAAGAAGAAGAGCGCAGTTTGCCGCATTATACTCTAGTGACTATTTTGCAGGGTATGTTTATTTTTAAAACTCAATTTCTGTACGTTAAGTACATGCCTTAAAGTACTACCTACAAAAAAGTTATTGAACATTCTCAAAAAAAAAAAAGCTATTGAATAAACTCAATTTCTGTATTTTTAAAACTCAATTTCACACACACACACACACACACACAAACATTGATCTAAACTGAAGTATGTTGTAAAACTAAACGGGGTAAGTAAAAAAAGAACATGCCATTGCACATCTAAATTTAAAAAGCAAACGTTTAGTTACTTTTTAGTTTTTAGTATTATTTTAATATAAGGTGGTTTTAAACTAGATGTCTGAAACCAACCAACATACTAAACCTCTGATAGAGAAAATAAACATTTATGTAATTCGAGTTGTGACAAAACATACTTGTGACAAGTTGCCCCATTCTCCCTATAACATGTATGACTACTTATAACCTATAACAATCAAACAATAAATAAATACATTTGATTTGTTAACTTTCAAAAGCTAAATGTCATTGTTTTTAAACAATTTAAGGGATAGTTCACACAAACATAACAATTCTGTCATGTATTCCAAACCAGTAAGACTTTGGGTTTGACCCATTTGTGATCTTTGAAACTCAAATGAAGATTCATTGGTTCTCATGCATCCAACAAGCATGTTTGAGCTTATTTTTTTACCATATTTGAGGTGCTCCATGTATGTGCATTTGTTTATAGATGTATCAATTAAATCACACAAAGTGATTGTGTCTCTTCAGAAGACTTGGATTAAATCACTTAATTAATATAGGTTTCTTTTATGATGTCTTTATGATCTTAAAACATCAACGTTTTGGGTGAATGGACTTTCAATGGAGGAACAGAAATCTCTCATGTTTCATAAAAATATTTTAATTTGTGTTTCAAAGATGAACAAAAGTCTTGCAGGTTTGGAACAACAAATTGATGATTGATGAGGGCGATTAAATTATGACAGAATATTCAGTTTTGGTTAAACTACCCCTTTAATTTTACCAAGGTTGGAAAATGAAAAAAAGCATTTAATGCAGACTTAAGAACTTTCTCACCCAGCTCTTACAAAATTTAATTGTTTTATTTATTTTTTATGGGGCAGATACCAAGAGATGAGGTCACAGAAGCAATGGTGCATGAAAAATTTCATTTCGTGCCTAGGTTCCTGCTGCACAGAATGGCTTAGTGTGGATCACAAAACTACCTGTCACTTCTGAACATTAGTTTAATACTCAGGCTGCTCTGATGCCGTATCGAGACAGCGGCCCTCCATAATCACTTATTTTAAATAACAAGGAAAGATGCTGAAGGATTGGAACGAGTAACTTGCTGTTCAATAGTCATGCATGGTTATGTTTCTTAACAGCTTCTGTCACCCTGGGGTGAAATCCTAATCCAGATACATAGCAATTCTCACATAGCCTCATCTTAAAATGTGTATGCCATTCTTTACATGTCTGGATGGTTCGCTTTGTAGTCCCTGCCATTGCTTTAAGGCTGACTATCTATAGACATGCTTAATTACCATCTGAGGGTCCTTGTGATAATTGTTTGTTAATCCTGGCCTTCATTTGAATAGTGCAGGTCTCTCTAGGATTCGTATTTTAAAAAATCAGTTAGCGTCTGTGCCAAACGGACTGTTAATGATGAGAATCTGCCCCAGCCTGGATGAAATGGAACTGATTCACGATTACTAGGGTGATGGTAAGAGTGTTTTGTACTGTACAAAAGTATATATGTATATACTATGTGTAAATACAACTACTGATGTGATCAAGTAGCTCAGTTGCATGATTAATAATAAAAAGTGTGCTAAGCTTTTTAAAACAGTATTAGACAGAGTATAGCATGTCACCGCACAGGACATTTTAACATCCCAAAAGTATATAATGTCAACCACCCATGGTTATTGCCATTTCCCTCATGGGGACTATTGGCTGCTCCTGACAATGTAGGTCATTTCAGCTTTTACTATCCTTGTGGGGACATTTGTTCCCCGAAATGTAGGCAAAACCTGACCCACACACATTCACACAAGCACAGTGAGCTATATAAAAGGGACATTGAGGTTAGAAGGGAAAGGGAAATGATGGATATTAGCTTGACTCTCATTATGTGCATAAGATATTTAAAAGGCAGTACAATGATAGTCTGATAGCATTCAGAGTGACTTTGCAGTCTGCATGCCCTGTACTATAACATTCATGCAAACTAAAGTGGAACAGTGCCCTTGCCTATTTCACTCATGAAATAAGGTTTGGTTTTGAAAATTTCCTTCAAACTCAGGATTTGTGCAGCTATTGTTCCAGCCCAGCACCATGTGGAATACGTCACCCTGTCATCTCATATTCTAAAATAACTTGTTCTCTTTCTCTAACTGGCATTTATTGATATGTATTTTCCTTTGTTACTAGCGGTTCCATCTGAAAAAGACACGAGAACTTGACAGCGCAATCTCCTCTTCTGAGCCAAGGAAAAAAAAAATGCTTTGCCAAGGATTCAAAGACAACTACACAATAAGGAACAAAACTCTATTGGTGCCCTTACAGTATTGTTGAAGCTCCTGTTTTATTCACCAGAAATTAAAAGGGCATTCCTCTGTCTGCCTCTCTCTCTCTCGTTCTCTCATCCCATTTCCTAGCGCTTGCACTGTGGCTCATCAGCAAGGCATCCTGAGAGTGCTGAATAATGTATGTCCCACAATACAGGCAGAGACACAATGCAATCTCAGAGAGAGAGAGTCTCGGGCCCATGTGCTTGTTGGACAATCAGACCGCGGCTCTGTGCACTGTTCTGTTTAAAACCAAGCACAAGCTTTTCAT
>NW_015515907.1:4047-5099 GCF_001515645.1 Sinocyclocheilus grahami | reverse complement strand
AGTGATCACAGTTAACTTTTCAGTTCCATTGTTTTTCTGTTTTTTTATTGGATTATTTGATAGGCTAATATCAGCATATTGTGCAGTTGAGTTGTAGCCCTCAAGTTGTGCTTTGTGCAAAAGCAACATCGTTCACTTTTCATTTCCTTATAATGTTGAATCAGATAAGCCAACCATAAATATAGATATTTTGGGAGACACGGTGGTGGTGGTGTGGTTGAGAAGGGTTTAGACTAAATAATTGACACTGTGAAGTGTTTGAATTTATCAGATAATTTTTTTTTATTGTTTTTGTTGAATGAAAATCATGCCTTGTACACTTTATTATTGTTTATTTCCCAGATTCATTTTTTTCAGCCCAAAAAGCTTTTAGTTTAGTTATCATTATATAATGTTTATATGTGTATATAAACTTTATATGCGAAAAAAAAAAGTGATTATCTTTCCTTTCTTGGAAGGCATCGACCAGCTTCCAGTAGAAAGTTCTTGATCATGATATAAATTCAAAACAAAGTCGTTGTGGATGTGTAGTTACTGACCAGTGAACATTTTATCATTGATGTTAGGAATGGTTTTTGTTTAATGGACGGGAATAGCTGGTGAATATACAATCATCTGAATATCCCTTGTGCTGTGCTGAATATCCTTTACCTAACTTGATATTCCTGTTATGACCGGCCTTTTAAAAATTGCTTGTAAATCTCTCATAATGCTATGTTATCATCAAATCTTGGATTCAATCTTGTATGCACTTTAGTTTTTGAGTAAAAAAGCATTATTTGCGGATAATTTTAGGATAATATGTTCACTCAAAATATGTGCGTAAGCTCAGATCAATGAGGCCCATGATCAGTCAGCTCCACAAAGTAACAGAAAACTTGTAGTAATTGAAAGAAAACAAATTGAAAAAAGATTGAATTCAATGATTGGTAATAACACAGCAAAATTATAAATTTATAAGCAATTTTTGTTGGCCGGTCATTTTAAACTGGGAAAAATCCCCCCCAAAAAAAGTTCAAAATGTATCCATTTTTGGGTGGAAAGTTGTTATA
>NW_015515907.1:2126-2539 GCF_001515645.1 Sinocyclocheilus grahami | reverse complement strand
AGATATTTGGGAAAATTAATGAATGAGATGGTCGGAGGTTTTTAGAGTATGAGTCATCTCCATTATGTAGTCAGTTTGTGTTGTGAGCAATGCGTGTTCGAAGTCCATCTCTAAAGGGACTGATGTGGAAAGTATGCATGCAGCTCTTATCAGACGAACATGATTCTCACCAGAAATGCTGATTTTAAAAGCTCAATAGCTTTAAGACAAGAATTCAGAGATGATTCGCTCATCAAGTTGCTTATATTGATATCTATATTTAAATGTAAATGTTATTAAAATGAGATCATTAGTATTATTAGAAATGCGCTATATACAGTATTATTGTTATTATTAAATGTGATTTATGTGAATTATTAGAAAGAAAGAAACAAAGATAGATTGATGGATGGATGGATGGATGGATGGATGGA
>NW_015515907.1:0-776 GCF_001515645.1 Sinocyclocheilus grahami | reverse complement strand
AGTCTGTCTGTGTTTGAGACACACCAGAGGGAAATCATTGTGTCCCCTTCTTTCCCTGAAGCCTTCTAAATGACGAAGAACAAGAGGAAAGAAAAAAAACTGCTCTACTTTCAAGATCCTGGATTAACTTAAACCATTTCACAGTGTTGGGTGGGGGTTCACAGTCAGGACAAGCAGCGGGACATCCAGTTTGAGCTTCCAAATACCATTTCCTCCTATAAAAAAGAGGAGAGACCTTAGAAATCAGCTCCCACAGAAGACATAGCAGTACATTTGTCATCTTCCTGGCACAAGTCCGATGACCAGAGAAAAGATGCAGCGAAGCATTTGAAGGGCAGTTAAAATGGCATAAACTATGTCATTTAAAAGAAAGGGAGGTGAAAAGTCCTGAAATTCAGGATTTTCCAGCTTTAAATGGATTTTCCAGCTTTTTTTCCAGCTTTCCATTTCCATTTCAAAAGCCAGAAATTGGTTTATGCACCAGTGTTGTGAACCATTCACATCTGAAATTCCTCAACTTGAGTTGAATTACAGTATAACACACTGAAAAGAATTGGTGTAAAAACTATTTTCAATCAGAAACTGCTAGTGAATTTCACTATTCATTGCAAAGAAACGGCAGGCAACAAATTCAAATTAATGTGAAATTTTTAAGTACATTTTTGTTTAAAATCTACAGTGCAGAAAGCAGAATTGTATTTTAAATAACAGGATTCAAATAAATAAAATTATTACATTATTATTCAAATGAATGTCATAGATTATATATATATATA
>NW_015515906.1:4610-5100 GCF_001515645.1 Sinocyclocheilus grahami | reverse complement strand
GAGTGAGTGAAAAAACATTGTTGCCCCCATTAGCTGCTACACTCGACTTGCTGCAAAAGGAAGGCTCAAATCTTACCTTCATGTTGTATTGCGGCACTTATATCATGGTCTCCCGATTAATTTCTTATGTTGTACCGCTCAATTGCACGCAGGATCTAAAATCAACACCCAAGCAGAGCAATGAGCACAATATTGAACTTTAATATGCTTTGTTGAGCATCAAATTCATTTAAGAACTGTAAATGTAATGGGACCTTATTAAAAAGTACCTTACAGTGACGTGTTTTGTGAATGAATGAACAAAACAGCGGATGATTCTAACTTAAAAAGTTACATTTGCACCCTGTTTGTAAGTCACTTTATAATAAAAGCATTGGTGCTTTAAGCCCGGCTCATACTGTGCGATTTTGGCCACGATTTCGAGACAAATTGTGAAAATCCTAAAATTCCTATAATCCTAGGCTAAAATCTGTAGTCTTTGATCGTTAGT
>NW_015515906.1:2242-2709 GCF_001515645.1 Sinocyclocheilus grahami | reverse complement strand
TTAGTTCTAGTACTATGAAAAGGTTCCTGCGGTGCGAAAGGCCCTCATATCTAACATTTAACATCATATGCCAGACTTCTAATGCTGATCCTACTACCAATTACATTTGGTTTTATATGATATATTTATATACTTGATTTTGCATAATTGAACCTTTTCAGAAATGCTTAGTTTCTTTAAACTTAGTTTTCACAAACAGCTTTCAGCTCAAGATCTAGAGTTGTTGACTGAGCTCAACTTCTAATAAGCTATTAAACGTATGACAGTTAATAACCCCATAAAACTGCTGTAATTAAAAAATAAAAAGCACACAAATATTTTTCCAAGAAAATATAATTTACGTAAAAGACGTTTGGTCTTGTGTGGTCACTAGAGTGAGCTTCAAACCTCGTAGTCTTGAAACTATACTGACACTTAAGTTAAAAACTAATCAGTTCACATAAACAAATGCAAAGAAAACTCGCGTT
>NW_015515906.1:0-605 GCF_001515645.1 Sinocyclocheilus grahami | reverse complement strand
TTTTTTTTTGGCAACATTGATATGTTGACACACTGGTAAAAAAAACACCTGGCACAGATTTCAAGAGTGTTCAGAAGTCCGCTGCGCTCGTGGGCACAGCTAGCGGTTGTTCTTCATGGCTTCCTTGGCCGCCAAAATCAGAGGAGTGAGACTCGAGAGAGGCTTGGCCAACTTCAGGAAGGGATGCTGAAGGCAACAGAAGGATTGATCAATGAACAAGTTCACACAAGTCACGCTATTATTTCTTAATCGCCAGAATGTGTTGCTAACTGGTTTACCTGCAAAAGCTCTTTGCTTCCACCCCTTTTCTCCACGTCCATCTCCAGACAGCGACTCAGAAAGTCTCGGAAGATGGGCGACAACTTTTCAGGACTTTGCAACTCTGGAGTCCCATTGGTGGCAATCAGGTAGAGCGCCTGAGGAGCAAAGAGTTTGGGAGTTTAGTTTCTGTAATCGCCACATCGCTAACTTCTTGAAGAACCAATGATGCCGACGTACCCTCAGTGGATTCTCGTTGAGGTACGGCGGTTCTCCTTCCACCATCTCGATAGCCATGATACCCAAGGACCAGATGTCGACTTTGGGTCCGTAGGCTTTGCGCGTCA
>NW_015515905.1:4658-5100 GCF_001515645.1 Sinocyclocheilus grahami | reverse complement strand
TACCAACAGTCTTCAAAATACCTTCTTTCATGTTCCACAAAAGAACGTTTGCAACGACATGAGGGTAATTGATGACAGAATTAAATGTTTTGGGTGAACTATCCCTTTAATGTTTGTTTGTTTGTTCTTTAAATGAAATGATACTCTAAATAAGAAACTAAAATCGAGTTTTTTGAGTCATTCATTCATTCGATTCGTTCAAACCGCGGATTCATTCAGAAACCAATCACTGCTGTGTTGCTCAGTTCTGCTGTGGCTTTAAAGGTAATACTTTCTCTGCAAAATTGAGCAAAAACACATTTCAAATATAACACTATTAACTTCTTATTTACTGAACTGTTGTATAAAATCGCATTTACACTCGTGGCATTCGGACATAAAGTCGTGATATCGCTTACCATGAGATATAAATATAAGACAAAAATTCATACAGGGTTTTTTT
>NW_015515905.1:2046-4521 GCF_001515645.1 Sinocyclocheilus grahami | reverse complement strand
GTTTGGGAAACCTTGCATTACATGTACATAAGAAATAACATGAATTCTTGCATTTTAATGTGTTTGAAATACAAAAGCCTTCCAAAAACAAAACAATGTAATTACATTGTAGACATGTAATCAATTACTGCCCAGCACTGGCTATGCATATGATAACATTACACCACCAGAATATGATAACTCACAGTTTTTGTTTGTTTATTTAACCGGGTAAGTCAATTAAGAACGGGTTCTTATTATCAATAACAGCCTGCCAGGAGAATTAATATCTCCTGAGAAACATACAAACATACATAACAATACATAAAGCACATAACAAAAGAAAATGATCTCAGTTAAAACATTTACACAACACGTTTAAACCAGCATTCACTTTAAAAAGATCCGTGTGCATTATTATTTGAACGTGTAACCCTTCATATGACCTTCATATCGGATTGCTTTGAAACTCAGGCCTTCATTTATAGCCAAACCCAGCAGAGGTTTCTGGGTTCATTCAGCAAACTAAGATAAGTGAGAAATGATAATATCATTCCAGTGCAGTATTCATCTTACGGTTGGAGTGAAATGCGGAGGACTGTGGGCTGTTTGTGGCGTGGTACAGATGAAAGAGCAGTGTGTGTGGTGTGCCTCAGGCTCTCTGGGATTGGGTTTAGCCGGGCCTGTCTCTCAGCGGACCTGTTATGTAAAAGAGAGAAGAGACAGAGATGCTGTAAAGGCAGCTCTGGAGACGGTTCTAGATGCGCTGCTTCATATCATTATCATCTCAATCTTAAAGTATTATATAAAGTGTTATAGATTGTATTTTAAACAATTCGTCTGTGTGTTTTGAGCTTGTAATGTTTAGTCAGATTGTCGTAAACGGATCTTCCGGTTGGTTTCAGGCTCACAGGACTGATGCGAAAGCACGTTTGATCAGCCTGCTCCTGTAAGAAATCACAGAGTTTTTCAGAAAGAGGGGTTTTGTGCTCCGCTGAGCAGGACTGTTAGTCGCTCTAAATTTAGAGCATTGAAGTCCCTGCATTTCATTTGAAGGCAAGGCAAGCCAGGCCCGAGCTGGAGGAAGACGCTATTAATAGCATTGTTTCGGCTTCACTAGAGAATGGCTGGGCTTCGACAGAGATGTGCAGATACTGCAGGTGCAGTCCTATTTTCATAGAGCTCAAACCACTGACACCAGAAAGCCTTTTGAAAGGATCTCACAGAGTCACAGTCAAAGCTGTGAGTGACCATTTAACTAGATCTGGATGTATGTTCACAGAGACAAATCATCAGTTACCCATAGAGAAATATAGGTAGGAAACACAGTTTATTGGCAGTGGCCCTTAGCGTCTGCATCACATATTGAATGGAGTTCAGCTGCTGTGATGCATTACTATATATGAAGTCATTTCTGTGAGTGCTCTGACACATTAATGTGTTTCCATTGACATCTGCTGGACACGTACTGCACTGCACCATCATGTCTTTTTATTGTCTTTTTAAAAAAATGGTCATGGCAAAGAACATACAAAAGTCAATGCCAGTGGTAAGTGCAATCTAAAACAAAATTGCAGACTACAGAATGAGGACAACATTATGAGAATGACACAGTGAGACCGTTTTAAAGGCTTTAGAGTAGCTGGATGTAAGAAGAGTGTCCAGGTAGGATTTAAGTGCTGTACAGAAAACAGAAAATAGGGCTTAGCACCTTGAAACGTACACTTGAGTTAAAAAAATGCTAAAAAAAAAAACAGTTTATCAAAAATAATGGTCCTTAACTTCTTTAGCAAAGTTGTGATGACCAGATAAAACACCTTTGTATAACAAAGAAAAAGCATGTACAAAAATACAGAAATCCTTCTAAAATAAGGTGTGTGCATTCCCAAAAAAACATGAGACATAGATTCATCTTCAACCCCACAAAAGCAACAGAGAGAATCACTATCAGGAAAAATGTTTTATATAGAGCTTAACAGGGTAAAAAGGTCCTTTACCTTGTTAGTTATTAAATATTTAGATGAGAAAGTCCACACTGTCTTCTGGAGTGTTATGTACAGCCCGCTGCAGAGGGACACAATGCATGTAATCAGGGAAAACAAGGATTTATTTTTATAAAGAATATCACCATTATTCCAAATAAAATAACCATGTGGACTAAAATTATGTTTATAAATTAGATGCCACGCCAAAAGCACTTATTAATATAAGGGGCAATTTAATGATATTGTAATTAACATGTAATAACCTTAGAGAAAACAATATTAGGAAGAATATTCCAAAATGAATCAGGGTTTGTTAAGTGCTGTTTTAACCAATTATTTAAGGAGGCAAAATCTAGAAAGTTTAAACCACCACATTCATATTTACAGTTAAAGGTCAAAAGTTTACATCCCGCTTTCAGAATCTGCAAAATGTGAGTTATTTTACTAAAATAAGAGGGATCATACAAAATGCATTTTATAGTTTATTTAGTAATGACCTGAATAAGATATT
>NW_015515905.1:0-934 GCF_001515645.1 Sinocyclocheilus grahami | reverse complement strand
GAAAAGTTTAATTTGAGTGTGTAAGCAATCGTAAAAAACTGTAAGAATCAAGGGGATGTAAACTTTTGAACCGGATCAGTTTTATAAATTATTTTCTCTTGTGGACTGTAAACATATTTTAAGTTCAGGTCACTACTAAATAAACAGCAACACGCATTTTGTATGATCCCTCTTACTTTGGTAAAATAATTAACATTTTGCAGATTCTGAAATGACTTCAACTGTATTTATAACAGCATCAAAGAACATTCTATCAATGTCTGCACATATAGAGTTATCTACAGTAATTACTTATTCACTTAAATAGCATTACCCAGTCCGGACAATTAAAAACGCTACATGTATTAAGAATTAAAAGTGAAATCACTAAACTGTGTTTGTTTACATGTTGTGAATGCGTCGCGCTTTGTCGTACGTCACATCCGGCGAGCGGGACTCTTATCTCCCGCAACGCTTCGCTGTCGCTCTCTCTCTTCCGGTTGTCGTGCGCTTCGTGTGGCAGGTACTGAGTGTGTCTCCGTGTGAAAGACATCTGCATGCATCCTCCAGAGATGGAGAGTGTTGTTGAATCATGAGTTCAGTGCGGTGTTGAGTGAGTGCTAGCACGCGGCGCGAGAGCGGTATTGAGGCCGATCGTGTAGTAAATGGAGAAATAGAGGAGCGTCTGCGGGGGTTAGCTGCTAGCATGGCGCTCAGATGCGCTCAGCTAGTTTGGCTTTGGTTTCAGACGCACACTAAATTGGTGCAGGGCTCAGAAAGGGCCTGAAGTAGCGCTGTGTGAAAGATCTGTTGTGTGTAGATGTGTTTTCTGAACGTGCTCTTCTGTTCCTCTTGTTAGCAGACCGCGATCAGAAATGGCTAAGTCGAAGAACCACACCTCACACAACCAGTGTAAGTCTCTCTCTCTCTCTGTGTGAGTGTGTAAGTCTCTCTC
>NW_015515904.1:22216-22922 GCF_001515645.1 Sinocyclocheilus grahami | reverse complement strand
TGGCTGCATTTCTGTCAGTCATCTCCAGGGTGTCTTCTACCATTCAGTTGTCTCCACCATGGCTCCTCCCACCCTTGACTCCTTGACTCCTGGCAGATTTCCATCTGGCTCCTCCTGTTCCTGGCTTCCCCTTGGCTCCTTCCACTCCACCATGGGCTATTATTTGTTATGAACTGTGTTTGTTTTTTCCTTGCTCCACACCCTCTTCCAGAGCCCCCGCCTTCCTCATTTAGTCTTTCTTTTTGCGAAGCGAGGTCGCGCCTTCTGGGAGGAGGCAAACTGTAACATGTCTTGTCTGTTCTGTTTTCATTGGTTTTGTGTTGATTAGTTCATTTGTTTCCACCTGTGTTCATTAATTATCTTGTTAGTTCCAGTGTTTATATTCTAGTCTCTGTCCATCTTGGTTTGCATTTATGTTTGGTTGTGTTAGTTCTCCTGTGTATTCTACATTTAAAAACCTGATTCTGAACATTTTCCATCATCGTGCACTTTTTGTGACAACCAAACTGTGACAGATAGTCCTTTGTTTTCACATTGAGTAAGTGTGGACAAATGCCCATGTGATAGTTTGCAATAAGGCACTACCCAGGAAAGATCAGAGAACTGATAAACATGCATGTTAAAAGTGAAAGGGAAGCCTATGCCATAACCTGAAGAGTTTTGGTGAGTATTTAAAAGTCTTAAAATCTTTTTAGATGGTTTTGAC
>NW_015515904.1:4726-5103 GCF_001515645.1 Sinocyclocheilus grahami | reverse complement strand
AAAAATTGTAAACTAGCAGCATCTAGTGGATCTTTTGAACATGAGGGAAGATCTATAGTAAATTTGAAGCGGTTCTATGGAGACTCCATGTATATTCTTTTATTTCATCCAAATCTGGACAACAGTGTAGTATTGTTGACCCATGTGCTTAATTTGTATCTATTCTGTGAAACAGTTATTCTGTCATTATTGTTATTTGTACTATAAAATGTATAATGTGAAATGTGTAAAATGTTTAATATGGGTGCTGTATTGTAAATATAATTTTAATTGCTCTTACATTCTCTTGGACTATTTCATTTTCCTGGTGCAGTTTTTGTGTATGAAAATAATGAATTGATGCCGCATGTAATATTATAAATATTCTTTTTTTTTTT
>NW_015515904.1:2501-3051 GCF_001515645.1 Sinocyclocheilus grahami | reverse complement strand
ATCTCTAGCGCCTCCTGTTTTTCTAGCATCTTCTGTATCTCCAGCGCCCCCTGTTTCAGCTACTCTGCAGCTCCCATTGACATTGAGGACCTGCCCAGTGTCTTCAGGCCATCAGCTCCACCCAGCACAGAGGATCCCCTGGTTCCACCTCTAGCCTCTGTGCCCATCGCTCCTCCTCGGCCTGTCGACACTTCGGTTCTGCCTTGGCTCCTCCCTCCCTCGGCTCCACTGGGAAACATCGGCCATATGGCTTCTCCGGGCTCCCTCGTCTCTCCAGCTCCGCCTTGGTCAGCTATCAACGTGCCTGCACCTTTGGCTACATCTGGCTCCACCTTCGCCTTCCCCCCAGCTCCACCTTCATCCCTGATCCCACCGGCTCCACCTCTGTTCTCTGATATTCCGACTCCCCCTCGGACTCTCATTGCCGCGGCTCCACCTCAGTCTCCAGTACCATCAGTGTCACGTGAGCTCTTCGGCTCATCGCCTCCACCTGGGTCTCCATCTGTGGCTGCATTTCTGTCAGTCATCTCCAGGGTGTCTTCTACCATTC
>NW_015515904.1:0-1045 GCF_001515645.1 Sinocyclocheilus grahami | reverse complement strand
GTGTGTGTGTTTATATTACAGGGGCTGTTTTAAGAACTTGCAGAGTTGTTTTCTACAGAAGAACTTTACCACAGGCCGATAACAATGCCAGAAGATTCGACAGTGTTTCTCGCCATATATATCATCACATTCCTGATTGGTTTCCCTAATGCTGTGCTGGGATTCTTCTCATGTATTCGCAAGATTCACCGTAAACCTTTCCCCATTGACATATTCATGTTGAACCTCACTGTTTCTGACCTCATCTTCCTCACCTACTGCCTGTCAAGATGAAAGAGGCTGCAGATAACATGGTTTGGAACATGCCCTATATCTTGTGCCACGGCAATATTTTCATGTTCTTTTTTCCTTTTTATTCCAGCGGCCTGTTCTTGACAGCAATCAGCACTGAGCGCTATGTGTGTGTAGCATTTCCAGTTAAGTATAAAAGTCCAAAGAGGATTATTTATACAATACTTATGTGTTGGCATCTGGGTGCTTGTTGTAGTAACTTCAATATTTCCTTTCAAGGTAGCATATTTAGATTCCGATGAAGCAGACAACACCACTAATAAGTGCCATCTGATGGTGGAACCTCAGAGATATTACAGTAACTTTACTGCAAAACAGCTCAGAGAACTGCTTCCAGTGCGTCTGAGTATAGTAGTGGTGTTTTTCCTTCTACCCCTCCTTATCTGCTGCTTCTGTTACATCAGTTTAATTCGTATTTTGTTAAAGTTTCCTCTCATCAAGCAACAACGTAAACTCCGGGTGGTTGGACTGGTTGTGGGGACTCTCCTTGTGTTTGCAACTAGTTTTACACCCTACAATGCATCACACATAGTGAGCATCATCAAAAAAGAAAATCCAGATTGGCGAATGAAAGCTTTAATCCTGAGCACTTTAAACACATGTTTTGATCGTATTATATTTTTCTGTATCACCAAGGATATGAGAATGGCCATCAAAGTATGTGCAAAGGCCTTGTGCAGTTTTATGCCTATTTAAAGGGGTCATGAATTGGCTTTTTTATTATTTTATACTGTTGTCTGAGGTCCACTTATGA
>NW_015515903.1:4224-5106 GCF_001515645.1 Sinocyclocheilus grahami | reverse complement strand
GTGTGTGTGTGTGACGAAATTTGCTTTTAAGAAATATTTATGAGCCGGTGCCCTTTTTTTAAAAAAAGAAAAAAGAAAGCGTTGTCTTTAATGAACATGTTTAGAGATTGTTTCAGCATCTATAATTTATAAGGTAAGACTTCATCTGTGAACAGGGCTAGTTTGTAAATGTGAATACTTAATAATAATGAAAAAATACATCTCACACAGCTGCTGTACTGGCATAATTATGACACTTCTGGAGCAGACAGATATTCTCTGTAGAAGGCCGGTGTGTGGGTTTGTCTGTGTCCAAATCTTGTGTGTGTGTGTGTGTTTTATGGAGGGGGGGGGGGGTTCTCCCCTATAGTGAGCCTACATGTGATGACGTTGGCAGCATTTGATATTGGCAAATCAGTTTGCACAAATGTCCTCCCCCACTGAAGCATCAGAATCTTATTACTAGTGTACATACAATTTGTCATGTAACATGTTGCACCTAATTAGTCAGCTTGTTGTACTTTGGAACCCTATTTATTAATCTATTTCTGGAAGATTCTTAAATGCAGTGCTAAGACAACATTTGCTCTGGATTTGGATGTAACATTAGCTTAAAAAACTAGCAAGATGCCTTGCTGTCTACTGCCTTCATAAGCAGCTGCCTTCCCAACTAAAACGAAACCTTGTAAGTGATGGATTTGGAACTCTGCTCAAAGGTAGCAATACTATTTGTTGCAAAAATAGCACTCCCCTGTTGAAAACCTCTTTAAACCAGCTTAAAATGGTTTGCTGGGTTAAGGTGGTCTCAGAAGTTCTAGCTGGACTTCCAGTCTTGCCGAACTGGGTTCAGCTGTGAGGCCAACTACACTCTTAAAAATAAAGGTGCTTCACGATGCCATAGAA
>NW_015515903.1:2071-3483 GCF_001515645.1 Sinocyclocheilus grahami | reverse complement strand
TATTTGCTTGTTTGTTTGTTCGTTTTTCCTTTGTTTTGTAAACAGGCTCATATATAGTAGGCTGCAAAGAGGTAAAGTTTTGAATATTTTTATTACAATAAATGTTGTTAAATAACAGTTTGCAAGCAATAAAATATGCAAATAAATATACAATTTAATATACAAAGTAACTAACGTTAGCCAATGCACCACTGTGTCCGGGTAGTGGGAAAATTACACTAATAACTAAATCACACTGGTTAGATTACACAAAATGTTATAAAACATTCATGTTAGAAAACACAAAAGTTTTCGCCAACTGTTAAGGTCATTTTTCCCATTTGGTTGTTTGGTCCCCCTTTTCCTTTTTGCCAGCGCGTCTTGGTTTCGTCTGGACAGCTCAGCCCCAATCCGACACATCACATATTTGTTCAGGACTATCCTCTCGATATCCTCTGTGTGCCTTAGATGTTAGTGCTCAACATCACTGAATAAATTACCACCTCTCAGGTAATGTTTAAATTTTTTTGTGATGTCTTTTTTCACCCATACTTTGGGAAGGACTTTTTATTTTATTTTACCATGACAGCTTCCCAAATCTTTTTTTTTATTAGGTCAGAAGGTCTGATCAGATTTGAAGAGCTGGTGTATTTTTTGGCATTGATGAAGTGACCAGTTTCATGGTTTCGGTGGTAGTTGTGGTCCGTATCATTGGACATAACCAACAACTTTTCACAAGCGTTTATGTCAGCGTCTTCAGACAACTTGCGGACCACCCACCCAGCAACATAGGTAAGTGCCTCTACTTCACCAATGTCAGACTGCTCAGGTGGCTCATCCTGCTGTACAAATGGAGTAATTTATGCATATTATGAAGAACTGCATTATTTAATTGTATTTTTGTGTATTACTTAAATTAATAATAACGAATAGGTGTTAACATTCTAAATTAATTAAAGAGCATGTTAAAAACAGCAGGCTAACACTAGGATATGAGTGTGAGCATGCTGTTATGGCTTTGGAATTATTTTCAGTTTACTTGTTCATTTGCATCCAATCCATTTGTATCATCATCATCATCATGACCAGTCTCATTCTTGTTAGAAGAGGAATGCAGACGAGGAGGAACACAGAGGAATTGTTGTGCAGGTAAAGCATGGAAGAAAAGGTAAGCAATTTAAATGTAATTAGTTTTTACATGTCAATCTGCTGAGTAAAATATGCTTATGCATTACCTGTTCACTACAACCCACAGTGGGAGACTGAAGAAGCTGTATGCAGCCGTCTGGCATACAGTTTGTGGGGCTATCATTAAAAGCAATGATATTTTCCGCTGATGCACTTAGTGCAGCTGAAAATTCTCTGGCTGAAGGGTGAAAGAGTATCTAAACCAGAGGTGTAAAGAGTACCTAAAAAACATACTTGAGTAAAAG
>NW_015515903.1:0-420 GCF_001515645.1 Sinocyclocheilus grahami | reverse complement strand
ACATTAGTGTATAACCTCGCAACTGGAGTTCAGAATATCAAAGAGTCGATCCATTTCCTCTAAAAATCTGGCAGTGTGTATAGCTTCCTCTGGAAGGTTCTGATGATGCACCATGGTCTGTATACCTACTGTATGTTGAGTATGAAATTAAGACTGTTGTTTAACAACTTTAATATCCATGTGTTATTTTTTTGTGTTATCAAGGTTGCATGATGTATACCAGCTGCGACTGAGTGGCTGAAGATCTGAGTGGCCAGTTTCACCCTCATATTTGTGAAAGGGGGCAGGTGAATGTGCTTCTCAGTTAACTTTGGAGCCATGCGGGTGGCACTTCTTTGGTCTTGATTAAAAAAGTCCTCAAGGTGTTTCCATTACACTTGATGGCCTCCAGCATATGAGGTAAGGATTATATAAAAAAAA
>NW_015515902.1:4593-5106 GCF_001515645.1 Sinocyclocheilus grahami | reverse complement strand
CACGCCACGGAGGCAGCCATCAGCGTCGGCGCCATCTTGTAGATGATTTTTATGAAGTATTATGAATATATACTGTACAATTGTTCAAAAGCTTGGACTTTGGAAGAAGTCATAAGTGACTGGAAAGATTTCTATTTCAAATGAATTTGAGCTTTTCATTTGAACTTTCAAAAAATCCTGGGAAAAAATGTATCACGGTTTTCACAAAAATATTAAGCAGTACAACTGTTTTCAGCATTGATAATAATAATAAATGTTTCATTTTACAACATATACAAATACTTTTTTTTTTTTTACTGTTAATAATATTTCATAATATTACTGTTTTTTACTGCATTTTTTATCAAATAAATGCAGCTTTGGTGAGCATAAGAGACTTATTGAAAACTATTCAATAATCCTACCGATCCTAAACTTTTAAATGGTAGTAATATTTCAAAGTATGAAATAGTTTCTTACATACTCACGTATGTATTTGTATGTTTTTGTGCCTTTATCAGACGTGGAGTCGTC
>NW_015515902.1:0-815 GCF_001515645.1 Sinocyclocheilus grahami | reverse complement strand
ATGCCATTGTAATATTTGCATACTACTGTAAATTGTGATTACATACAGATTTATAATTAGTGTTACTGTTTGGTACATGATTGCGAAATTGTATCATAAAATTGCATAAATGTGTTGTGAAATGTCACTTTTTGTTGTTTCAGGTACAGCATCTGGAATGCTTGTTAGAATCCTGGGTTGAATATGAGGGTAAAGTTCAGACTCTTCAGGCATGGCTGAATGCTCAGGAGGACAGACTCAAGAGAAAACACAGGATCGAGAACTTATCCTCCGTGCAGAATGCTCTCAAAGACTGCCAGGTTTGACCAGACAGTCTTATTTTATTCAACATCACCTCTACTACTGGAATACAGATTCCTCTTTATCTCACATGTAACTTCAGGAGATGGAGGAGATGGTGAAGGAGAAGGAGAGGGAGCTGGAGAGAGTGGAGGAACAGGCTTGTGCTCTCGTCCAAAATAAGACCGATGAGGCCTGTGCTGTTGTCATGGAGTCTCTACAAGCCTTGAATAACACATGGGCCAATCTGGACCACCTGGTATTTACTGTTTTAATTAGAGCATCATTTGATTCTATGAGTACTCTAGAAGTAAGGTTTTGAACAAAATTTATATATGGTTCTAGTGTTTGTTCATGGGTTTCTGCATTTAAATTGTGTTTGTATTTGTGCTGTGTCTCAGATCGGACAGCTCAAGATCAGCCTGAAGTCTGTCCAGGACAAATGGAGTCAATACAAACAAGCGTCTGAAGAGATCAACGGCTACCTGACAGAGGGACGCTACTCTGTGTCCCGCTACCGTCTGCTCACAGGATCT
>NW_015515901.1:2814-3143 GCF_001515645.1 Sinocyclocheilus grahami | reverse complement strand
CTTTAGTGCTATGCATAAAAAGTGAAAATTAACAGGATATTACAGTTTTGTTTTGTCTTCTTTTTGTTTTTTTCATTTTGTCCCTTTTCTCTAATCAAAATGTTTTGAAAAAAATATATTTGTGAATGTTATTTCGATTTGTAATCATTTTGTAACTTTTTCATGTGCTTTTTCAAAATCTTAGTTTCTATCATTTTAGTTCAGTTCGGTTCCTTGAATGGCACGATGGCATTATCTTTCAGGATTAGCAGTGGATGTAATAAATTATGTGCTACTGGTTTTGGCTTCAAGTGTTTTGTGTGTGTGTGTGTGTGTGTGTGTGTGTGTGT
>NW_015515901.1:0-1619 GCF_001515645.1 Sinocyclocheilus grahami | reverse complement strand
TGAGAACACAACAGTAAATTTACATTTAGAGAAAAAACGACAGTAGGCAAAATTCTTTTTTTTTTATTAACATTGACCTTTTTAAGTGCATGAATCAATCATCTCTAGACAAACAAACTAAAATACAAAAATACGGCTATCAGACCATGCAGGCTGAATTGTGGGGTAAACAGACACATCTCATTAATATATTTAACCATGGAAAACGTTCGGCCAGGTCGAGTTCCTCTGAGACCAGCGAAGCTTGCGATGACACGACTTCTCGAGGGAATCTCTTGAATGATGGAGGGGCTCAGCTGAGCGCACCAATTTCACGATCACCTTCCATTACACACTTGTAATACCATCCGTCTGTTAGTCCAAATAGGGGCTGGAAGTCAGACCAATCGGCAGCAGGCAGGCAGCCGAAAGCCTTTGTTCTCTACAAACCATATTTGCTGTATATCTGTTCTTGCACCAACCTCACAATGAGGTGACCTTTCAAATCCACTCCACATATCATGATGTGGATTTCATAAGGGTGTGAATGAGCTTTGGAAAAATAGATGCCTGGAAGGCAGGGTGAAAAGTCTTAAGGATGGCCATTTTGGTTTGCGTGCCATGTCCTCTGACTTCTGAAGACTTTTGAAATTCTTTTGAAAGTCTATAGCTCGCATAAGAGCAAACCTACATTAGTCTGCCAATCCAAAACCATAAATAACAGCTCTTGACAGTTCATATCTGAGAGATGAATTTTCTTTTCATAGCCATGTTAAATTGCCATTTATTGGGCGCTTTGATTTGGTAGCACCTGAGAGGGTCAGCAGCCAGCTGGCACATCCGCGATGAAGTCAAACTCGTTCTGACCCAGCCATAGCTCTGGAAGCTCATTGGCACGGTCCAAACCCAGCTCCACAACAAGCGACATCAGAACTTCCTCATCGACTGGATCAGAATCAATGATCCCAGGTGCCTGTGCCACCCCAGGGGTGGTGACCTGTCCTGGGCCCACCATAGTGGCTCCGTACCCTCTACCGGGTCCAGTGGTAGCTGCAGAGGACAGATTCTGATAGTGGCTGTTGAGTTTCTGGAGCTGCATGGAGGCTATGAGATGCTGGCCGGTCTGCAGGCAGAAAGGCTGGGGTTTTCCCAACACGGGGGAGCTGGGATGGAGGGCAGCGGAGGGGAACTGAGGGCTCGTCTTGCCTGAACCAGAGTAGTGCAGGAGAGAGAGAGAGTCACGATCCTTCATGGTGGCACTAGAACACAGGAGGCTCATTAGTTGGACACACCTAAAGGAAAAGATGATAACATGAAAGTCCCTTCAGAACATCATCTTTTGTGTTCCAATGAACGTTTGGAATGATGGCTGGAATACATAAAATGACTTTTGGAATCGGAACAGATTTTAAAATATTAAGCATCATACACTTCGTAAAATGGTTCCAGAGAAAAACTAGACATCACACACAACTGATAGTCACACACTACCAGACTTTCAAGTCATTACGAACACAACAAACACGCGCAGAAATTGCAAAAAGACATATGAAAACAATGCGTTTTAACATCAGTTCAAATGATCAAACATGTCTGATATCCTCTGACTAGATGGATTCATATTCTGAAGCTTAAAAAAA
>NW_015515900.1:3274-5107 GCF_001515645.1 Sinocyclocheilus grahami | reverse complement strand
ATATTACTGTTTTTACTGTATTTTTGAACAAATAAATGCAGCCTTGCTGAGACATAAGAAACAAGGCTCATTTGAGACACATATTACACCACGCATCTACCAGGTGTAAGCAAGGCCAGTGTGTCCCGTAATAGATATGCAGTTCCTTTACGCATTTACGGCTACACACATGTTTGTTCGTGGCCACATTTGCGCAACGTCCTGCTGCTTACACAGGAAGAGGAGGTAGAGCTACTTCCTGTCCAAGAGGGGAAGAGTAAGGGTATAGTGGGGGCCACACTTCCTGTTAAGAAGAAGGGAAGAAAGAAACAGAAAATATACAGATGACATCATGCGGTAGGTTTGCTGGACGGGGTTTTGGGGAGAGTCCGTAGATTGGCCTGATGGAAAAACTGAAGCAAGTGTGCGAAGAAACACACACACACACACAAGTTCACTCTTCAGCTGCAAAAATAAAACACTTAAACAGGTCAAGCTCTTTCGCCTTCTTACTTACTGACACATGAAATCACTAACACTCCCACGCGTGCAGACGCATAAAACACACACAGACACGCAAAAACATGCTACTTGAAAGTGAACAGTGTGGAATTGGATTTTTTCATAATATGAAGAATATGTGAGTGTTATGCTTACCGGCATTATAGTAGTGTTCACAATAGTTTCGAGTGTATTTCTATGCAGTACCTCCTAGAACTGTCTCACACCATTGCGTTCCCAAACATCAGGCATCCTCCTCCAAATGCAAGTTAACATGACAGCGTTTGTTATCGCATGTGCCATTATGAGCTACAGTGGTTTCCCCAGTTCCAGCAATATCCATTTTTATTAGTGATTATTTACACCAGTTTCCCAGGAAGTGACAATTTTGTTCTCTTTAACACATGGATGGATTTATTCGCAAAACTATTTATGCAATATTCCATTTTTAAGTAAAATCCACAACTTTGAATGGAAACATAGCTTGAGATATGCAAACGCAGCATGAGCCTTGATGTCTGAATCATGAAAAAATTACCCTTTAAGGCCTGTTCACATGATTATTACTATAATGATAGTGATATAGTTTTAAAAATCATGTCCGCAAGTCCACACCACAACTATAACAATAACGACATGCAGGAATGATATAGTTGGAATCACTTTTGAAATGATTTTTTTTCTAGCTGATGAATGCTAAAAACATTGACAGCCTATCAGAATCCATCCTGCTTTAAAAGCTTGAGCATTTACAGTGGCAGACAACAGAACAACAGCACATGGTTATAATAACATTATTGTGTATTGGTACATTAGAGGCTAATGTAATTATCCTTATAGTTATGATTTTTGGTATGAATGGGCCTTTTATGAAATGGTTCTTTTTATGAGTCAGCCAAAAAAGCTTCATGAAACAGCCTCAAGTTCCTTTTAGTGGTTTGAATCAGACTGACTCAGTCAGTGAATCATTTAGAGTCGTTACTGCTGACAGAGTCATTTTCAAGCTGATTTGAAATTAACTGTTATTGTGCAGTATAACAGCTATATTTTAGGTTTGTGAGATTTACATCTGCAATTTACTTATTATTTATAACTGTTCTTATTACAACATGTAATAAATAAAGATACGTGATTACAGCAGTATTTTGGTTGAAAAAATAAAGTACATTATAATAGACTCATTTAAAAATGTTTTAATATTTTTAAAAAAATCTAAAATATATATCAATACATATAATCAAATAATATATAGTTTAACATAATTTCCAGTTTTAAGGCTGAAACTTTATTTGAGTGTTTTAACTATATTAAATACAACATAAATATTATTTCTCTTTTTTTCTCTCTCTGGAG
>NW_015515900.1:0-1929 GCF_001515645.1 Sinocyclocheilus grahami | reverse complement strand
TCTGAGACATTTTTTTATTGCAAACTCTTTTTATTTGAAGATAATTATTACCAAAAGGGGGAGAGTTATTACCAACTCAACATGTTCCTCAAGTGCTAAGAGGATTACAAAATGTCATGTCCACATGAAATGACCAATTCAAACACTCAACCACACAGAAGGGAAACATGCAAGATAAATTAGTCGCCAATGGATCAAAATATGTCAGATGTCATGAAAAAAAAGAGTGTTTGAAAGATATTAAGTGCAGTTTAAAAATCTTGAGTGGTTTTCACATACCCAGTGCAAAACATATTTTCATACAACCTTTTATAAAATGTCTATAAAAATAGAAATAAACAATATAAAAGGCAAATAATATATATATATATATATATATATATAGCAAAAATATTCACATTCTTGACTTCCAAGTCCCAGTACCCTCATTTGAGACCATAAGCATACAGTAGCTGGATGGAGTCAGCAAAATTATCGGTTAAATTTGACCACAGTCTCAGAAAGTACAGGTTATCAAGACCAGAAATGACTAGTCATACTGTGAAATGCAATTTAGTGAAGTCTATACGGTGAGAACCATCCTGTAAAGAGTTCAGTAACCTCCAGTGATTCGTGAAACCGGGCAAGATGATTCCCTGAAGAAGGTACATCGAATAAATCAAAAAGATCTGAGACTAAAAAAATAAGAAGCTATATGTGCACCAGACTTCAGGACTGCATGGAGATTGCGGAAGCAGTTTTATCCTGTAATGCACGCGCTGTAGTAGACTGCGCTGCTGGCGTCGGACAGGGCTGATATCAAAGCGCTGCTCTCCTCGCATGGAGCGTTCCTGTTCAATCGAGTCCTGCTCGCACTCAGGTATTGGTCGAACTCAATTCTGTCCACTTCGCCCCAGAACTCGGCTGAGGGTCCCAGCTGGTCCACAGCGTCCAGAGAAGGCGGAGCGACCTGAGCGACTGCCGAGGTCTCGGGCGGTGGAGACAGCTGGCCCAGATGAGAGGTGAAGGCAGGCTGGGACTGACTGCTCCCGTATATCTGACCGTAATAGCCTGCAGGTGTGGGAGTGTGAGGAGCCTTGGAAGATTCTGGGAGGCTCATGTTGGAGTAGAGACCGTTAGGGTTCGTGGACTCGACAACCAGGCATTTCTCCTGCAGCGGGAGGCTGGCCAGTGGAGACTTCTGGTTGAGGTGTGGGTGGGAATGCTGGAGGTTATGGGAGTTGTGGTGAGGGTGGTGGCCAGTTTGATGGTTTGGATGCTGGTGGTAGTTTATCCACGATCCCAGACCCACATCTTCCTGCATGTGAGGGGGGAAAAACACTGAATCTCCGCCTCCCTCCTCCAACATGTCTAGCGGTGACATCTCTGGCGTCGGCAGGCCGAAACTCTCCAGCTCTGGAGCTCTGGAGGGGTGGAGGTCTCGGAAGTGTCCCAGAGGAGGCAGCAGATGATGGGCATGGCAGTGTAGCGAGTAAGCTTCTCCTAGTCCTGGGCCGCCAGCGAGGCCTTGGAGGAGCAAACCCGGTTCCACTCGTTTCATCTTCTTGGGCTGTTTCTTGCGGCGAGGACGGTATTTGTAGTTCGGGTGATCCTGGAGGTGCTGCAAACGCAGTCGTTCGGCTTCCTCCACAAACGGACGCTTGTCTAGTGTGCTTAGAGCCTTCCAGGATTGACCTAAAAACATCATCCAATCAGTGTTATTGTTTCAGGATTCATTGTGCTACTTTTTGTGTTTGCTGTTTTGGCTTTAGTGGTTTATAAATATGATTTTTATCATACCTTGTTCAGTCATTACAACATTGTTCTAATTTAATGCAGAAACAATGCCAGGTTATTGAGCCATATTCCTCTGATTATTTAGAAAAATGTAATTTAGCTCTCTGGTGGAATAAATATACAAATATAATCATGCACAAATGATTTTTAAAT
>NW_015515899.1:4234-5108 GCF_001515645.1 Sinocyclocheilus grahami | reverse complement strand
TACACTAGTTTGTTGTTGTTCCATCTCATCTGTTTCCGGTATAATAAAGGACCGGGGCAGTGTTGATATCTTATGGATGTAGTAATTAATATGTTCAGTTCGCATATGCACCTTCACATTTTTTTTTTTGTACTGAGTCTGGATACTATGCTGATGATGAAATTTACACCATGTGCTGTATGTGTGCCTGATACAAACTAGGGCTCTCAAAATGGCTGAAAAACTCAATTCTAATAATATTATCAATATTCGAATTATATTCGAATTTAAAAGGCATAATTTCAGTTGGGGGGGAAAAAGCTGTTGGCTTCTCTCCTGAGGCCACAAGAGGGGGCATCGAGCTAAATATTTTGCACGTTTCTTCAAAGCATAATAAAATAACACGACTATCTTTGCATAATGCTTATAAACCATATATAAATAAGTTGCTTAAACAATTATATGTATAGTTTAATACATAGGACCGAAAACCAATCACAAAGAGTACTTTCTTCATTTAAAGACTTGAGATGCAGTGGGATGGGGAAAACAGCCATAAAGTCTTGAGACATGTTTTTTAAACGTTGAACTTACATTAATTTTACATAGCTTTCTAAACATGCAGGCTCTCTTCTGCGAGACATGAGTGCAATGGTGATAGATGTCCCTCTAGAAAATGCGATAAATATGCATTCTGTGTGAACGGCTTGTTTTCGGTTTTGACGTAAACAACATCTTCCCCGCATTGATTGTTCTTTTTTCTGCAATATTTTGAATAAACAATGTAGCAGCGCCGCATCTAGTGGGTTCAACTGGACAGGCTAACAAAAGCATTAAAATGCAATGACACTTACATCGTGGTCGCATTTCGTGCGCCACTGATAAGGCTGCCTGA
>NW_015515899.1:786-2774 GCF_001515645.1 Sinocyclocheilus grahami | reverse complement strand
TTGCACAATGTTTTTTATAGGTTTTAGATCTTAATAGAAGTTTGTTCATATATAAGTCAGGTGCTGCTATATTTGGTGAAAATGTGCAATCTTATGTTTTATGCCATGAATGTAATACGATTTTGTCTGCTGTATTTGTTTTGTTTTTTCCTGGCTTTGTGAACTGTTTTACATTTCAACATTTTCTATTTAATTTTATTGTTGATTGCTCAGCTATTCTGGTTTTAATTATTTTCAGTGTTGAAATAAGGGAAAGGCATTTGACAAAGGTATAAGCATGTTCCAAACTGATAAGTAGATGACTTTGTGGAAATCCGTGATTTTTAATGTGAATTTTAAAATTGTGATTTCCATGCCTGGAAGTGAATAAAATCATGGAAATGGATCAAATCAATTCATGGAATTCCTGTTGTCATATATTTTTTTTAAATTCCTGTTCTCACAACTGAATGGAAATGTCTCCTGTCAATTTGTGTACAGTACAAGGTTGTATATATCATATGAACAGCAACTGACCAACTGCTTGTTGCTGACATGCCATTAAAAGTAAACAAAAACAACAATGACCAACCAACCAGCTGAAGGATATGATTTGATTGTTTTTTTTCCCTCTCTCTCAATATCAAATGGCAAGCATTTCAGAATAAATTAACAACTATTTGTCATGGAAAATCAGTTGAGACCACGGCGAGGGGTTGTTTTGCTTCTACAGTGTCCGTCTGAGCCTTTGTAGTGTGCCGCCTTCATTTTGATGATGATTTGTTCCTGAGGCTACCCGGGCTGGAGGTAAACCCTAAAGCTTTTTGAATCTAAAAGGTAATTTTCCTTTACTAATGTCCCTTGTGGGGTTCATTATTTCTCCAGCCACTTCTAATGAGGATGCTGTGGGCTTTAGAAGCTCATCAGAACCAAAGTGTGGAACTCTATTACTTAGCAACAGTATGTATTACTTGGCAACCAGCTTGTATTATTCAGAGTTAGACTCTCTGGTGGGAGTGTTTGTTTTTTGGAGATGCCGCTATAACATTGACATAAAACATGCTTTCTCAGAGAAGTTTTGTGAATTTGTAATGTCATTCAAAATAATTAGATGCTTTAAAATCACCCCATCTTGAATGATTTTTGTTGGTTTAACCAAATGGTCATGAACCAGTATGAGGTTTTCTTTTTTTAAAGAGGGTTTCCATCTTGTTAACATTTTAAAGAGTTTAAGCTAAAATACAGTGTTCTTGGAATATAAATGTTCCACCATGTGAGGTATAGACCATGTGGTCCATAAAATGAAATAATGAGAGAGATGTTTTTATTTAATGTTTAAATGCACAAAGTTGTATGTATGGTCATGCCAATGGGTAAATCAAGCTTAAAAATTATACACATTTTTAAAAAATTACACATTAAATTGCATTACATTTTAATTGTAATTTCAATTTTGTAAGTGTCCATTTGAATTACAAATCTGCATGTTTGTTAGCTCGCTTCAGATTCAGGAAATGTCTTTGAATTTTAGTCAAATATGAATAGTGGCTGGATGATGCTCAACATGTCTAAACACAACAACAAAAAACATTTGTAAATTTCATTGTATATATATTTGTTCATTTTAGTTTTATAGAACCACATTTATCACTTTTATCACACAGAACAAAAATATAGAGCAGCCGCACACCTTAATGTCATTATTTTTTTTTTAAAAAGTAACTTGTTGCTATATTGACACCGACTTTTAAAATGCTTTATTTCTGTCTACATTTTATTTCTTGAAAGTGATCATGTAACTTTCATTCCTGTATATTTTATGAATATGCTTAATCAGATCCTATGCACCTGTTGTTCGTGCAAGTAGCTTTAAAGTGTGTTCTTACATTTTTAGAAGCATATTTATGTTCATTGGGAGATGATACGGTGGCCGAGAAGTGCAAAACAAATCACAATTCTGAAAACAAAGTAACAAATTACAAACGCAAATGCAAGTCTAAAAAACAAAA
>NW_015515899.1:0-596 GCF_001515645.1 Sinocyclocheilus grahami | reverse complement strand
GAGATGGTATTAAAGTAGCTCAGTTTAAATGTTTAAAAGGTTTAAAAAAAAAAAAGTTTGGCAAAAGGCGGGATCGAACCCGGGTCGATCGCGTCAAAAAGCCGACAACACGCGCATAACCATCTGTGCCACTGGAGCTGATTATGTACAGCTGCTTTTAAAGTGTTGACTAACCCAATCACACATTGGCGAGCGGAATTACTGCCAACAAGGCGGGCTATTTGCACTAAGTGTAAATAGACACTCCGTATTTTTTATTCCAGAGTAAGGGCAATTCATACAATACATTTAAACTGAGTTACTTTAATACCATCTCCGAACTTTCTACCAGGACTCTGCTGTTCTTCGGCTGGTTCGTCCGGTATACGTTGATTGACAGATGTCTCGTCCAGTCAGCGGTGAGTAATCCCAAACCAATGGCGCTGTCTCAAACTATACCTACCTCTTCCGGTTTGTCTGATTTGTCGTTGTGTTTTCTGACTTATTTTGTTTTCTAATTTGTTATTGTGTTTTCTGACTTGTTATGATGTTTTCTGAATTGTTGCGTTTGTAATTTGTTATTGTGTTTTCTGACTTGTTATAATGTTTTCTGAATT
>NW_015515898.1:4087-5109 GCF_001515645.1 Sinocyclocheilus grahami | reverse complement strand
TGCAGATGAGCAAACACTCTAAGAAATACGTCTCGCAGATCAGAATACGTCTTGCTATCAGGGATGTCAAGTATGGATTGTTTTACATATGTATACTTATTACCACATGAATGTCAGCAACAGAACAAAACACCTCGCGAGATTTGAATGGGATTCAATAGAGAGCTGCGCTTTGTGGGCCAGCGAGCGCCACCTGGAGGAAACACACGCCTCTGCGTCTTATAGGAAACTGTTATTCAACATTCGCGGCTCAATGGTGCGCCCTCCGTGTGTTTATTAAATCATCTGGCGTTTCTGAGTAGTTCAGCGATGGAGGTGAACCGGGATGAAGCGGAGCGATGCATCGAGATCGCGGTCGGAGCGCTGGAGGACGCGCAGCCGGAGAAAGCGCGCAGGTTCCTGGAGAAAGCGCAGCGGCTTTTCCCGACGCGGAGAGCGCGGGGTGAGCGCACTGAACCCGGGCTAATCCAGGCCTGATCGGTTACCCTACTACAGTGCTCATAACGGATCGTATTTGCTGCTCACTGAATTCATATATTCAGGCGAAACGCGCAGTTTTGTGCTGTATCCGCGCGCGTTACGCATGGAAATCTCGTGCTGCTCGAACCTGCCGTTCTGTTTTAAACACAGAGATGTGATTGTTTAGTGTTTACACTAGTGTGTGTGCTGCTGTATCGTTATAGAGCACTGCTCTGATGATGATGATGTAACTATTGCATTAACAGCATTATTGCATTCAGGTGTTAATCTGGCTGTGTCTCAAATCCCAGTGAGCTGCCTGGTTAGACAGCAATATTAGGGCAAGGCTGAAACGGTGTTGCCCATAAATGTTGTTTAGGTCAGCATGTCACTCACTCAGTACTGCTTCATGTTCATATGATGACCGTAGTTGCGTTCTATGTACGGAACTCACTAGGTTATGAGACACATCTTTAAATGATGCTGCAATAGTTCACACAAAAATGAAAATGTGCTGTAAATGTGCTCACCCTCAGGCCATCTGAGATTAGGATGAGTTTGTT
>NW_015515898.1:0-635 GCF_001515645.1 Sinocyclocheilus grahami | reverse complement strand
ATGTTTCTATTTAGTTTTAATTTAGTTTTATTTCAGTTTAGTAATTTCTTATATAACAAATAAATAGAAATGACAAAACACAAAACATTTCTAAAACAAACTGAAATAAAACTAAATTAAAACTAAATAGATATAATAAATAAATAGAAATTACAAAACACATATTTCTAATTAGATTTAATTTAGTTTTATTTCAGTTTGTTTTAGATTTTTTTTGTGTTTTGTAATTTCTATATATTTATTATATCTATTTAGTTTTAATTTAGTTTTATTTCAGTTCAAGTCTTAGCAATTTTTATGTGCCTTTGTAATTTCTATTTATTTATTATATATTTCTATTTAGCTTTATTTTTTTCTTTTCAGATTTTGTTTTAGTAAGTTTAGTACTTAAAATTAAACATTTTATTCCAAAAGATCTAATTTAGTGTTATTTTAGTATTATTTATATACTATTATAGTGATTATTAATATTTTGATTGAGCTTTTATTTTTATATTTTCAGATTTCAAGTTTTAGTAACTTTGCAATGTGCTTTTGTCATTTTTTATATTTCTATTTAGCTTTAATTTATATTTATTTCAATTTTAGTTTTAGTTAATTTAGCACTTGAAATTAAACATACTGGGCCTCATTTA
>NW_015515897.1:4615-5109 GCF_001515645.1 Sinocyclocheilus grahami | reverse complement strand
GTATCTAAAAAAAAATTAAATATTGATGTTAAAGGTTTTTTTTAATTGCTCAAATGAGGCACATGTCCCATCTATGTACATATCTTTTATTCTTTGAATGCCAGGTAAAACCTGAATCAAGCGGACAGAAGGCATGATTCTGACATATAGGACTACCTAGGTACACGTCGGGAACCTTCAAACAGGCTTTAATCGGTTTCCATATTTTCAGCACATTATTTATAATAAAGTGATTATCATACAAGGCCGGGTCAATTCTAATAGGACTATTAAGAAGAGCAGCAAGAGATGTCCTATTGCAAAATGCTTGCTCCATTCTAAGTCAGGACGGATCTCTATCTGTATCAGAAGGCTGCTTTTTCCACCATGCGAAAATACTAAGATTAGCTGCCCAGTAGTAATATTTGAACTGTGGCAGGCCAAACCCTCCCTCCTTTTTAGTTTTGCATAAATGTTTTTTTTATATTCTCGCATTCTTATAATTCCACAAAAAA
>NW_015515897.1:0-1134 GCF_001515645.1 Sinocyclocheilus grahami | reverse complement strand
TTTGGACCTCAATGTTCTTCAACATTCCAGAGTACCAGCCAATTCTGCCTCTGTGAAATGATTTAATATGACCTTTCGTTGTCATTATGATACTAATCAACTTTGACATGCCCTTGTCCCAGGTGACCCCCAATGAGATCCAGTTTATTCAACTGTTCACAAAGCATGAAATGAGTTTAATTTCCTACCATGAAGTATGGCGTGATTTATACCCTCAAGCCAGTAAATCATTCCATCCCCTCTTCCTGTTTTGTTGACTGGCCGTTCACTTTTTGTCCAGTGGCTCTCTATTTTTAGATGGATCAAGTCTTAAAAACGTCTTTGTGCAGCTCATTGGCCAGTGCTACCTTGCCAGATCTGAAGAGGCCATCAATATATCTGGCATTTTACAAGCTACATTACCCTTACTAATCTGCTCCTACCCAGCATGCATCTTTCTCAGGCAAGTGCCAGATTCTGCCAAGTGTTACCCAAAGGCATTCTCCAGAATGCACTTAGTATAACAACTCTGCTTTTATTTTCCAAAATAGCCTGCAGTCTATTGTAAAATAAAACCATGTCCTTTAAACCATATCATGTTGATGTAAGGAACATTAAGTTCCTTGACTCTCTTTCCTATACCACCTGCCAAGGGCAGGAGAAAATGACCAACATGTGGGCAAATTAAATTTTTGTTTAAGTTTAATCACTTAATGTGATTGCTTCTTTCTCTGTCAAATTGTTCTTCTCTCTATATTCCTGAAATGTTACTAATATTTAGTAATTATCACAATTATTATGATGTTTGGGTACATGTCTAATGCAAATAATACTCAGATATTTCAATTTACATTTGCAAAATGCACAATAGGTATGGTTATAGAGTGCATGTGTTTTCTACAGTGTTTTGAAGTAAATACGTGAAAGAGATGTACTCTGTTTTTGAGTTATGTAAATTAGTGTTACATGTAGTTTAATTGGCATTCTTCATTCATTCAAAAGAGTTAGAAATATGGCTTTAATTCAATAATAAATTATATCAGTATAGTTACACTACCATCCAAATGTTTGTGGTAATTAAGGTTTTTTAAAATAAATGTATACTTTTATTATGTGTGTGTGCACTTTGGATGGGATAAATGCAGAGCACTAATT
>NW_015515896.1:0-5110 GCF_001515645.1 Sinocyclocheilus grahami | reverse complement strand
CTTGAGGGCTTCAGATGGCGCAAAGGCCAAATCCGGACTGGAGGAGTGAACAGCATTGTCGCCAGTGGTCACTGATGGCATCTGTATAGATAAAGCCAAAAAAATTGTGTTCTCATTTTGCTCAGATGACAAAGAGATGAAGATTTGTCATATAATTACCTACATAATGCATATGCATGAAAATCAATCATATTTAATCCAAAGATGTTCATGATATACTAACTACACAGGTCAAAAAGAACCAGATTTACCCCTTGTAAAACTCAAACCTGCTTTTACGGTCCAGAGAGCAAACAAAAGTCTATCAGTTATCCCAACTGAAGACTCAAAAAACACATCTGTCTGGGATGAACCTCAATTTTCTCAATACATCAATTCTGACAAACTAATTGACACTCATGCACAATAGATCCGAAAGAGAACGACATCTTTGCAGCATATTAAGTGTAAATCGGCGTAACATTAAAAAGATTTGAAGTCTAGCAGACTCAAATCTGTCTTCTTGGCCGGATGGTCAGACTGCTGGGCAGCAGCACATCCCTGGAGCTCTATTAGCTGCACGTATGAACACACAAAGGACTGAGCGATCGGCCATCACATAGCACACAGACGTAAACATATAAACACAAAAGTGTTGTTAGAGAATCATACTTTAATCGCGTGCTATTAGATTCTCTAAGTTAGCGGACTGTGAGCGTTAGCAGCTAGCTCGAGCTGGTCGTCGCTTTCATGGATGCAGAACATTGACAATTCTTATGATGGTAGCGTCTTACCTTTACTTTCAATGTTTTGAAAGATATATTTGTATGATGCAGTTGGATTTCACTGTTTTAGGTGTTCTTTTCTGTAAGTACAACAGACGCTCTCCGGCAACTCTAGCAGCTCCGCGAGTTTCGTCTTAACAATGCAGAAGCGCTGAAGGACCCTTATAGCTGTCTGTGTTTGTGCCTGAACTCATCTCCAAAAGCAAATAGATTTATAAACAAGTTGACTCTTTTGTTAAAATATTATATATATACTTTGTCAGATATTTATCTCCCCAACTGCATGCCGAGCCTGTCCCACTGACGAACAGTTCGTGGTTGTATACATATCTGTAGAATCATTTACAGAACATAAACACAAAACGAATCTCTCTCTCTCACTCACACACACACACACACACGTTTTTCTGCACTGTTTTCCCCATAGACTGTAGGGTTTCCCCCCGTTTGTTCCCCTTTTTTCCCGTTCGCAAGTTTAGAAGCGTTTTCTTTCAGTCATTTGTTCGTTCACACTGTTGAAGGATTTAATTGGTCAAAACTAAAGTATGGAAACGAATGGAAATTAAATTCACGCCAACCCACTAAAGAGTGTAGAATCTCAATCAGTCGTAATTTATATTGAAACATGCAAATTATTAGTGTAAAAATGTATAATTAATGTATAAAAATGATTTCACCTCAAAAGTTTTGCCTTGCTGCAAAAACGAGCTGTGTTATAATTTTCCTCCACTAGAGGCCAGACATAGACTGGAGCTGTGCAGTGATCCAGGAAAAAGCTGTGAACATTTCACATTGATGGTTACAAGCTTCAGTGACAAATAACCAATTTGGTGTGTAAGTCATAGTGAAACAGGGTGAACACTATCACTTTCCACCAAGGCAATCTTCGTCACATACACTAATATTAAGTATATATTATTATTATTATTTAAATGTCTAAGGATAACACAAAACATGTATTATTATGATATCAGTGTTCACAGATGATATAGTTCAGTGGCTTGAAATATTAGATATCTTCTATGAAAATCATGTCTTGATTTATGTGCAGAGATACTCCTGATTCGGTATGTCTAATGGCCACAAGCTTAAGTCGCCCCACCATTTAGTGTGCTATATTCTCGCCGCAAAGTGGAGTGGTAAGAGAACCCTTTCGTCTGAAGAATAAGGAATTTATTTGCACTGACAGGAAAGAGGACTTTTTGGAGCCTGTAGAAAAATGACAACCAAGAGTGATGTAGCCACCCACAAAGACGCAAGGCTGCACACATGCATGTGCCTCACATGTCTGGCCTCCTAAATTAATATTTTATGTGGATGTCTGTGTTCTCAGAATACTCATCTTTATCAGTCAAAATCTTTGATCAGCCCCAAGATTTGCACAGCTACGTCAGGCTACTCTTGTATCTTGCCTAATATCTCGGTCTGGCACAATCAAGATTAATGATGTTTTATTGAAGAGCTGGTAAGCTTCTTTCTGTGCCCCACGTGTCCTCCAAAAACTCCCCAAAAGAGACTGTTTCTGCATCTTTTCCATAAGAGTGCGTGTATAAAAATTACTGATGGGTCTCTAGTAGCGATATCCCTCACAGATATTGTCTTTGGTGAAGCATGAATTGACACTGTGAGAGAACTATACTGTCCTATCAATGTAATGTCTATAATGCTAAATAGATCACTCTCTATAGAGCTCAAAGCTCAAGACGATCCCATCAGGGGATTTGAACAGCTCTGTGTCTCTTCCACGATTCAGTAATTTATGTTTTTGTTATTCTTCAATATGGTCTGGTTTTGGCTCACTACTTATGGTCTGTGTGTGGGATTTACTGTCGTTATTGACATCAACACATTATTTATGGTACGAACATACACATCAAATTTGTAGACAAACGTGTTTTGGCACATTGCAGCAAAGCATATATTTTTAGTGATTTAGGAAAAGTTTGTGTGAGTGGTGAAGAAAACTGTCTTTAACAGGGATTACATAAGCATTAACATTAGTAAGGCCCAGACCATATATAACCAAAACGTTATCTAAAAACTATATTTTATATTGCATTTTCACATCATTTTAATATTTTTAGGTGATTACATAAACACCTAACAGAGGTGTTCAGATTTTTTTCCCAGGGAGTCCATGGTGGATAGAGAGACATAAATAATTTAAAATAATACGTTTTTGCATTATTATATTGATATACTACCATTCAAAATGCACCAAATTAGTGTATTAGAATGATTTCTGAAGGATCATGTGACACTGGAAAAATCAGCTTCACAAGCCTAAATATTTAGCAGAATTTTAGTTTCTTAACTTCAGTTTTAATTGCAGACAAGTTTATATTGTATTTTTCACAGACACTGGTTTAAGATCAAACAGTAATTGGTGAACCACAGTGATAACAGACTGGCATTGTGGTCCATAGACACAAAACAACCAAGGATAAACTTCATTAGCCCTCCTTCTTTCACTCTGTTATCTAATTTTCACTAATACTAGTCGACGGGAGAGATATGCAGACTGGAAGACTGAAGAGGAGGATAATTGCATCCATGGTTGCTGTCGCCTCCATGTTATTTCATTTGCGTGTGAGGTCCCAGAGAGCATTTAAATCTGTCGTAGTAAGGAGTGGGAGAGATGGCAGTGAAAGACACAAACAAATGGTAAGCGTTTGGATTGTGAAAGGATCCCAACCACATAAAAGAGCTCGATTACTGGCTGCTCTGCACAGTTGATGAGCCCAGAAAAAAAGTACAGTGAAAGCTGGGTTGAGTCGTTGAGGCCACTCCTAGCAAGCGTCTTGCAAGGCTTGATGATGGCCCACAAATCTCCAGGCAGCATAGTGATATATGGAGCTACAAACAGGCTGAATCTGAACCTGAACCAGGAGAGAGTTATGATGGCAATCAGCACTGTGTCCAAAAATGTTTGCTTCATGCTTCACATGGGAGACGAGAGAAAAATGACAGAGACATCGTAGCAAGTTCGAAAATTCGAGTTTGAGTTTATTCATAAAGTCATAAACCTGTTTTCTGTTTTGATTGCACTAAAGATCGTTGGTGTTGCCAACAGGCCTATAATTGTGTCCACCTGTGATGATACTGTATTTCAGCGTATCCTTGAAAACACTGGCCTCACATCTGATCACAAAACAAATGCACAAGCCACGAGCCAAACACGGATTTGCATGAATACAATAATCACTGGAGTTCATCAAACTAATATGCAGCCATGTGAGAGCTGTTTTCATCTTAGCAACCTGAATGTAAACAGAGAAGAAACCTCTAATAAACTGCATGAGAATGTCTGGTTTCAATGCCTGTTCCATTCACCCGGTATACTCTTAATCATATCAAAGACAGACTTCTTGTAGTACCGGTCCCATTACAGCATCCATTCATCAGTGAGCAGTTGTTTACTGCATGTACTGTACATACTCAGACCTAGAGTTGCACACCTAGATGGCAGAGAGAATGGTAATATAAGTTTAAACAGAAGATGACGCTAATCTGTCAAAAGACACCTTTACTTTAGGAGAATGTAAACATGAACAGCAGGGTAAAAATTACTATCATCATGGAAAGAAAATAAATGTAAAAACATACATATTGTATCATGACTTGAACTGTCACTGGTGTTTACAAGATACTGTACATCCATCAGTGGTTCTTAACTGGCGCCGTCAGCAAACTTTCAAGGGGACCTACAAGCTTTGAAAAGCTTTAAATTAATTCACCCCTAAACTTATGGAACTCTACAATTTAATTATTTTGAATTACCAGTTGAATTATAATTAGTTTTGCAATTCATTTGCTGTAAATTAAAACTTTATTTTAATATAGTTGTGGACAGTGGGGGTCTTGGACTCAAAAAGGTTGAGCATTATATTTATGCATTTAGTAAACACTTTTATCCCAAATAAATTATTTTGCATTCAAGGTATAGGCCTACATTATATCAGTGTGTTCCATGAAAATTAAACCTGCAACCTATGTGTTACTAGCACTAGCTGAGGTACCAGCAGAGATGAGAGGAAAAAATAAACTGGTCAAGGGAAGGTGATTTTGCTTAACAGTGACTAACAGAAATGTTGGAATGATGAGAAGCAGATAACAGAACACGACCTGTCGGTCATGAACTGGAAAACAGTAGTAACTTCCTGCTTATTTGTCAATTACATTGACATCAGCATGGCTGTGATTTGGCTTCAGGTAAAGACAGCCGTGTTGATATTTCAGACCAAAAGCACATTATGAGAGTGGTAGTGCTTTAATAGTATAGTAAAATAAACTATAAGTTAACTGGCTTAATAAAATAAGCCAGTTACTTTTATGTATTTGGTCCA
>NW_015515895.1:3747-5111 GCF_001515645.1 Sinocyclocheilus grahami | reverse complement strand
TCTTGTTCAAAAAGGCTATTTTTATATGGCGATTCTTAGGCCGTTAAACTACCAGCTCGGTATGAACAGTTGAGGTAACTGGTAAACACGACGGAGCGACTTGCTCTGTGACATCTCCTGACAGAAGCGTTCATTCAGTTTGGAGCGCTTTCAGAAGCAGAATTTGGGTTTTTGCAGGTGACATGGAACGAGTGAATAGTTTTAAAACTCGTCAGAGTTGGAGACACCAAAGGAGGAGACACCAATGTTGTTGGTTTTTCTTTTTATAATTTTCATTTTTGTTTTTCATTTCATTTGATTTATTTATTCATTGTAATTATAGTTATTTTTATCTTTTGGTGAAAAAGCTTAAACTTCCTACTGCTTTGGTCATTAGACATCATTAGAAAACGGTCATCCATCGTTTGTGAGTACAGACAAACTGATTTAACAAGACGGATGCTTGTGTACAGTGTTCATCAATTAGGACACATGGGTTACACTCTTTAAGTTTTATTCAGCAAGAGTGCATTACATTGATTAAAAAAAAGGCAGTAAATGCTTTCACGTTGTTGCAAATTTCAAATAATGCTGTTCTTTTGAACATTATGTCTTCTTAAAGTCATAGAAACTCATTCTTGGATATGGTGTGGTGAGGTTGGTTTATCATTTTATGGAAATGTTTTAGGTCAAGGATGCCCTGTTCCTGAAGAGCTGCATTCCTGCAGAATTCAGTTCCAACACACCTGTCTGTAATTATGAAGTCTTCCTGACTTTATTTAAAGGTGACATATCATTGAAATCTGATTTTCCAGGTGTTAAGTGCTATAATCAGGTCTCCGGTGCATCTACCAAGCAAGGAAACGTGAAAAAGATTAACCCAGTAACTTTGTTTTGGGAAGCCTTTTTCTGCAAGCGTCTGAGAAAACCAGCGGGTCTGATTTCGCTCTCTTGGTGACGTGGCAAAGGGGTCTCGTTATAATATTACCGCCCCTTAATCTGTAAGTTTACACCCACAGCGCCGTCATTTTGATTTTGCAAGCGACAACGGTGTACCAGCTCTAATGCCATGGTGAAAGTTCGAGCAAAACCTGCTAACTGTTCAGTGTTTGTCTGCACAGACGAGCTCAGAACACTGTTTAGAGTCCCAGCCTCAGACGAGACGACAGAGCAGTGCATTAATTGATGTATTTACTGTATATTGCTGCTGCCACACAGATCTAAAATAAACATGGGATTTATTTCCCAGCTGTTTACCTTCACAGACATAACCTACTGTTTTTGTAACTCATGTGTGTTTTTAACGTAAACTTGTGTGTGAATGAGAGCTTAGTTTAGTACTTGCTGTGACAGCCGCTTTCTGTGCGTGTGCTTCGGATGTGTGC
>NW_015515895.1:0-1988 GCF_001515645.1 Sinocyclocheilus grahami | reverse complement strand
AAAAAAAAAACTTCAAGGGTTAGTGCTAACAAAAATGACAATTCTGTAATTTACTGGCACTCGTGTTATTCCACTTTTGTTCATCTTCGGAACACAAAAACGCGAACATAAAGCACATCAAATATGCAATCACAAGAACCAATGAGGTTTTTCTTTATCCATCAGGCACATATTAGTGTTTGCTTTTACCATGTTTGTTGTGTTCAGTGCTTAGATTAAAATATATTTTTCATGTATAGCAATTGTGTCTCTTTGGAAGACTTCATTAAACCTCTCAGTTTGACGAGGTCTTGAAAATGTTCATTTGATTACTTTTAATTGATGGACAACAAATGCTCAGAGAATATTACAAATATTGGTCACACTTTATTTTAAAGTCCAATTCTCACTATTAATCTTGACTTTTGCCTCAAACTCCTAATTAGCTGCTTATTAATAGTTAGTATGGTGGTAGTTAAGTTTAGGTATGTGGTGGGATTAAATTATCTAAAATACGGTCATAAATATGTGCTTTATATAAATGAACAATATGCTTGTTATATGCATGCTAAGAAGTGAGAGTTGGTCCCTAAACTAAAGTGTTACCAAAACATCTTTAACTTTTGTTGCAAAGATGACAAAAAGCCTTATGGGTTTAAAATGACATGAAATGAGTACATGACAGGATACATACTTTTAGCATTAATCATACTATATTCTAACTTCTAATGATGACTTCAGGTAATTTGCTCATCTGTCACTGTCTTTGAATTCTCTTCATTTGGGCGTTTTTCTCAGCTAATTTTTCGTGATTAAATGAGATTCTTTTGACTAACTAATCTGCATATGTAATTAATTTGATTAAATTGATTGACAGCCCTAATTGATGCTGAAGTGTTGATTGAGTGTCTTAATGAGAATCACTATAACGTATTCCAGTTTGGATTTAATTTTCCTCATCACCTCTCGTAAAAATTCATGAAAGTCTATGTAGAGTTTACTCACGAGTGGACAGGAGGAGACCTCTCTCCGTGTTGCCTGGCAACCATTTACAGATAGAGAGAGAGATGGACAGTGTCCGTCCTTCTCGCTGCCGCCCACCGTCGCTGGTTATAGAGCGAGTAAGATCTCCAGCCCGCCCGAGTTTTACCGACAATGAGTAAAGGATTCAGCCAGCCTCTTCGGCAAGAAACATGCGCTACGGTCCAATCAATAGAGCAGCGTAACCTTAGTGCTATCTGCTGCATGTTAGATCTCACACCAACACGTTCCAGCAGAGGAGTGGGTGGTGGGCTCTGTACTTTTTATGATTTATCTCGTTCAGAAAATTCGTATTGCTCGTTCAGAGATGCGTGTACCCTCTGTTGTTGACACTTTTGGGTGCATGTATGCTGTTGTAATGCAGTGCCCCGGGGCTGCTTATTTACAACCTTGTTAAATATCACTGCCTGTGCATCGAGAGAGAGAGAGAGAGAGGAAAACAAGCTCACCGACAGAGGGTTTTCCCTCGTCCCTCAGACACCATGTGTTTAGAGGGAGGGAACTTGGTGTTTTTCAGGCCTCTTGTCTCCGATTGGTAGCATTCAGGTTATTTTTATTCCTCCCTTTCAGGGGGCCGTCTGTGTTAGGTGGCTTATTGTCTTAATGGTGCAGTCCGAGCACTCTCATTTCCATACAGCTGTCCTGGTGGGCAGGTCTCAGCGCAGATATGCCAGCACAAGGGAAAAGCGCTTACCTTTCATGTACCTGCATGCTAAGGTAGTACAGTGTACATAAAGGCCAATCAGATCTTGGAAGTTAAGCCATAGGTTCAATGTTGGTAAAAAAACAGTTGCTGGAAGCAACTGACTTCCATAGTATGGAAAAAAATTAACTGGAATCTGGCTACCGTCAACTGTTTGGTTCCCAACAATCCTCAAAATGTCTTCTTTTGTGTTCGACATAAAGAAGAACATAGAATTTTAATTTTTGGGTGAACTATTCCTAAATTATGATCCATCCGTCATAAA
>NW_015515894.1:1413-5112 GCF_001515645.1 Sinocyclocheilus grahami | reverse complement strand
ACACACACACACACACACACACACACATGCATACATACATACATAGATATATAATTATATAGCTTTATTATATAATATTATATATTAAAATGTGTGTGTATAGACATTCTAAAATTATAAAAATAAATATTCTTTTTTCTATATATCATACATATGAATATTTTTTATGTTCATATTTTATGTAACAAAATTCTAAATTCTTGATAGAATGAGCAGTTAATTTACTTAATTTCAGTACACAGCTGTTCCTTTGTATTTCTTTCTTTTTCAAATTCTTTTACTTAAAATCAAGGATTGTATCTCAGAGGTGTTCAAGGCGTAAAAAACTATGCTGATCTGAAGAACTCTTTTAAACACTTTTGGAGAAATTAAAATACACAACCAAGATCACTGAACAAGAGGATGGTCACTACTACGATCTATCAAATTCTTCTTATCAAATGAAACCAAGTGCTACGGAACTGCAAAAGTTTCTCAAGAGTACACTCTCTCATCTCACATTCAATACCCGAAAGCTCCTCATCAAATAAACGCCAGGTGCTGAGACAAAACTATATGTGCTGCATGTGTTTTGATGGCCTAGGCAGATGCTGCATCTTCACCATGTGTCCGTCACAAAGATGTGGGTGTAAACTGTGACCGGCATGCAGCGGATGGCCCTGCGGCCTCCTCTCTGGGCAGCCATCCTGCGGTGTCAGTGTGATCTATGAACGCTGTAACCTGAGCTGCAGCAGGGATGGAGGGATACAGAGACATTCCAGCCTCTCACAGGCCCTCAGAGCTCTATTTGGGGCCACTGGTGCTCACTGCAAACATGCCAATCACTTCAACTGAGATTAATCACGTGAAATACCAACTGCATTTCAAAGTTGTTGTTTTTTTTTAATATCAAGATTTTTTTTTCTGTCCCATAGATTTTAATTTAACATTTTAATATTGAACCACACACTATTAAAAATATAGTTTTTTTTGCATCGATGCAAAAGGAGAACCCTTTTTGGTTCTCCAAAGAACCTTTCAGTCATCGGTTCTTAAAAGAACATGTTATTTGTTAGTGTGAAAAACTTTTTTTCCCACTATAAAGAACCTTTAGTGCAGTGGAAAAGTTCCAATAATGTCAAAAGTTCTTAATGGAACCACAGAGATCATTTATTTAAGAGTGCATTATGAAATTTAAATGATATCTAATTTATGCAAATTAAATTGTTGTTTCATGGCATTTATTTAATTTTAGCAACATGTAATTCAAATTTAATTTTATTTAATTTTATTTCTGAACTGCATGGGAAACAGTAATTCAAAAGATATTTAAAATGACAAGACTAAACCAAATGATTCAAATATTTGAACATTTACTGACACTCTTTATTTTAGTAACATGTAATTAAAAAAAAAGTATTTATTTAATTTCATTTTATTATGTTATTTTATTATTTGTGAACTGCATGGGAATCAGTCATTCAAAAGATATATAAAATTACAAAACCAAACCAAATTATTCAAATATTTGAAAATTTGCTGACGCTTTTGACTGAGTAATGCAAATTCTTCCCTCCTTTTTGCTTAAAATTTGAATCTAACAACAGAACAGGGTGAATTAAGGTTCACTGGCCATATTTAACATGAGATAACTGTCAAAACGCTGCCCCATTTACCTGAATTTACCCTATAAAGTCCTATTAACTCCTAATCAGTAAATGACAACATCTGCAACAAAACATGTATTTGTAAAGATTTTTTTTATGATGCTTTTTAATTATGATTATTGATTTATTTATTTTAGTTTTTTGAAAGCCTGACTCCACAAATACTAGTGCATATAGTTTTTTTTTTGTTTGTTTTTAATAAATGAATGCTAACAAATAAGAAGACTAGACACTGAAGAGGAAAAGAATGAAAAGGAGTTTGCAAGACATAAGAATTTCATGCCTGAGGTTGTAAACACTGTTCATTCATGGTTTCCTGAGTGACCAGCAGCTGTGCCACGAGTCAATGTCTTAAGATGGTGAGCCTCTCAATTATGTCATCATTTCAATTCCTCAGCATTTACACCAAGCAATGAAAAAAAGCATGCAAAGCAAGAGATTTTGCCAAAAGTACATAATTCTGCCTTTCTGCAGAGAAATCTAAAATGATAATAAGGCACCTCTGAACAAAAGAAACATTGCATCTCGTGCTATGGTTGAAGCAGTGCTGTAAAAGGCCAGCTGAGGGCCCTGTTGAGCTCCGTGTCACAGCGTGTGTGTGATGCAGCATGACTGTTACAGTAGGGCTGCAAAAAATCAAAACACTATAAAACTGGAGAGCTATGGGAACGGTCATCTCTCACAGCCTACAGGTGATTTATCTCGACAGACGAACACCAAAACACTATACCTTCAACTTTCCTTTCCTTTGCAAAGTTTCAATTGGATTTTAATCTTGTACCTGCCAGATCTGAAATTGTATAAATCAACAAATAAATAATGATATGACAACATATTCATGTTATGGGGGGAGCAAATGTCACAATTTATGAATCAACTAATAACTGAATATTTGGATGGGACATTTTGATTGCAGGTCTGCAACAATAAGTAATATTCTCAGTGCACAGGCGATATGACTCGTGCATGTATATTTGTTGTGCTTGCTGAGAGTCTCTCAGTGCTGAGATGAAGCGAGTTCAGTAGGGGACTCCAAACATTAGTTCTTGTAATGGTTAATCCTGTTAGACTTACAGCAGCTCTTCGGCTCCTCGGCCGCGGGGAACCAGCTCCAGCTGTCAATCCACATCCAACTCAGAACAACTAAAAGCTTTCGGTGTGGCTTCAGGAGTCGCGCTTTCTAGAAACACTCCCATTCTCCCGTAGATTCTACAGGGTGTCAGTGTGGCCTACTGAAACATTAGACTGGAACAAATTAATCTAGAGACCAGATTTCACATTAGAGTCTTTAGAAAACTACAAACTTGTCAAACACAAATCTCACATTCATACAGAGACACGTTTCCTTACCAAATCAATTCAAGAGGATAAATATGAAAAATATGGCACTTTTTGTGTTGTGAAAGCTGTTTCATATTGACTTTAAGCATGCAGCCAATACCAGTCTCTCTTACATATATCAGCTTCATGAACAATCAAATCTCAAATGCATCAAATTGTAATGTGTGTAGGAGATGCTAGATGCTTCAGTGAGGTGTAAAAACTGAACTTTGAAATGTATTAATTCCCAGGTGTAAATGAAAATTATATATTTTTTATATTATTAAAATATTACAACCACTAAAATATCTTTATAAAATGTAAGATAATATAAAAGAATAATTTATTTTTCATTTACACTTTTCATTTAAACCTGGAAATGAATAAAGTTCTAAATATAATAATTTGAGATTATAATGTAAATAATAAATAATTCAGTGGGATGTAAAAACTGAACTTTGTACTTTATTAATTCTCAGGTGCAAATGAAAGTTATATTTCTATACATTATTAAAACAGTATTATCACTAAAACTATCTTTATAGTTATACATACTAAATGCAATATAATAAAATAATATATATATTTTTTTTTTAACTGTTTACACTTTTCATTTAAACCTGGACATTATTAAAGTTCTCATTTATTTAATCAATTACAATATAAATAATAAATCAATATTTTTCGTATTATGTATATTATTTTAATAAAAACATTAAAATATAAACATAAT
>NW_015515894.1:0-708 GCF_001515645.1 Sinocyclocheilus grahami | reverse complement strand
AACAACAAAGAAGATTCTCACTCTGAGTAGACGTAACCTCAGCACTTTATTTTAAGGGTTTCCTCCTACTTTTGAGAAAAAATAAACACTACACCTTTCGCAGTCTTTATGCATTTTTGATTATTTCTGAGCTGAAAGTGTAGCGCACATTCATATTTGTGTTCATCAAATTTTGAAGTTTGTTCATAAGATGCTTATTTTCCCATAGGAAAGAAAATCAGAAATGCGATCTCCTTGAGATTAAATGGAGAGCAAATGGAGATTTAAGGTCTCCTGCATCTCAGACGCTCATTCTGAGAAAGAGATTGAAGTAATCTCACACAAGTCTCAACAATGTCTCAAATTTGCTCAGATTTTCCAAGACCCCAAAGACTGCGATAAAAAGTCAAAAATCTCACTATGAGCTCAAATATTTCTTTCTACATTCTTTAAAATGTTCTAAGCTATGCTTTATACTTTTACTGAATGTCAACAATGTCTTAAGTGTCTGATTCCAGCAGAAATATATGAGACAAAGTTGATTTTTAAAAGGAATTACAGCTGATAATTTGTTTCCAGAGCTTTGAAAGAGAAAGATCTGAGCAATAAAATGTTTTCATTTGAGTTATTAGTCAAAATATTATGTAAATATTTAATATTATATAAATGACATATTACATAAAAAAGCTAAAATATAGATTAAATATAGTAAAAATGTTAATTTATATA
>NW_015515893.1:3891-5112 GCF_001515645.1 Sinocyclocheilus grahami | reverse complement strand
ATCAAATAAATGCAGCCTTGGTGAGCATAAGATACTTTTTTCAAATGCGTATCGACCCCAAACTTTTTAACGGTGTATACATACACGCATATAATTATTACATAGCACAAAGCAGAGTATTCACTTCAAATATACAGTATATTGGTTTTCCAAATGAGTTACGTGAACTCTTTTCGGTGCACTTTTGACTTTCTGGAATTTGATTAGTAATTGAGACCCATTGTTAGTTCCCTCAAACGTTCATCACTGTTTCAAAAATACCATCTAGGCCACACTGATGGTCAAAGATGCCATTTTCACAAAATATGTTTTTATCATCAGTTATCATCATGCATGCACACATACTGAGAGTAGGAGTAAAACAGCCCCATTCAAATCCACATGAACACTGCATACTACACGTGCTGCTGTCACAGAAGCCATTGTCATGAGCTGTGTTCTCTTTGTCTGCCTCTGTTAGTCATGTGACATGAAGCTGCATACTGTCATGTGCTGACACACACAAACACACTAGACAGAGTTATGCAAACAGCCTAGAAGATAGATGTTTCAGCTGAAACAAGCAATTCAATTACAGTGGAGGTAAAACAGAAAAGGACAGAAACCACTTGGCATTTTCCTTCTTGACAACAAAGCTTGATAACACTACATTAGCATTTACATGTATTAATTTAGCAGACACTTTTATCCAAAGTGACTTACAAATGAAGAGCATAAGCAATTTATCACAGAACCAACAATATTCATAATGTACAATGCAAGGTTTATTAGCAAGCTAGATCAGCTTTCTAAGATACTATGTGAGAATATATACTCAGAAACCTAAAAACCCTAAATATTGAGTCTCTTGGCTCATTAAAGGCTAATCTTGCTCAAATTGTATTAAAGTGACAATTCACCTGTAAATGAAAATTATTTCCTTCTTTTATGGAACAAAAAAAGGAGATGTTTTGAATTGCTTCTCTCAATACACTGAAGACATATAGTGACCAGTCAATCCTCAGCAAAAGACCAACAACAAAAAAACAGGGCAAAACAGAAGTAGTTAATTTGAGCTGTGCACAAAATTCAGAGTCTTCTGAAGCCATATGTACTTTGTGTGAGAAACAGACTAAAATGTATGACAATTTATTCACTAGAAACGCAGCTGCAGTTGTCAAATATTTTTGCACTTGTACCAGAGTTATTACAGTTAATTAAAACCACTGTAAAATAAAAAAA
>NW_015515893.1:2522-3087 GCF_001515645.1 Sinocyclocheilus grahami | reverse complement strand
GTTGCCAGCTACACTGAAAAACATTTGGTGTTGGATTTACTCAGAACAAATTTCACTCAGAATTTGTTAGTAAATTTCACAAATTCTTACAAAGCTAACATTCACAATTATGCATTTTGCACACACTTTTATCCAACTTTTATCCAAAGTGACTCACATTGCACTTCTCTATTGAAACAGATTTGAAGAAATTACTTCACCAATGGATCCTCTGCAATGAATGGGTGCCGTCAGAATCCACAAGTAATCAACACCACTCCAGTCCATCAGTTAATGTTACAAGCAAAACCAGTCTAAAACAGTTTAATATGTCTATGTATTTGATGGTTTGACGTAAGACGACAACAGGGAATGGACTTTTTTTTACTGGAGGAAGTTTTATTATGGATTATGGACCAGAAGTGAGGGCTTGAACTTAAAAATTACTTAATGAAGGTTTTGTTTCTTACAAACATATAGGCTTTCACTTTAGAAGATGTTAACTGATGAACTGGCGTCATGTGGATTACTTGTGAATTACTGTGATGTTTTTATCAGCTGCTTAGACTCTCATTCTGACGGCACC
>NW_015515893.1:0-1043 GCF_001515645.1 Sinocyclocheilus grahami | reverse complement strand
CATACTTTGATGACATAGAAAAATATTTATTTTATGAATCCCTACATGCTCCCATAATTTTACAATTATATATCCGACACAATCCAAAGTATTCCATATTTTTCTCATTCAGTAATATACTTTACTTTGCCTAGTGTTTATCCAACACAACATTCCACACATTTTATAAATTACAGAATTACACTTTCCCCATATTATATCTATTATGACTGTTAATGAACCGCAAAGGCACATCATAAGATTCATTATGTATACATATGGATATGTAATCCATATCATAATCTATGAATACCATTATAAATATCCATTATACATCTAATAAATTACTTTCCACAGTATTCATAATCATAAATCTAATGACCCATGTCAGATAATCCATCCTACAGAACCCATTTGCTTCCTAGAAATGACATGAATATATATATATATCTAGCAAACTGCACAATACTGCACACACATTTCCTTTTGTAAACTAATTTTACCCATCTAATGTGACCTTAAATGTACTCTCACTGTGAACATATAACACAGCCCATAACACCTCATATTTCTTAATATAGCCTGCAGAACTCATAATATATCCAAAAATGGAAACACAGCACATTACACATTATATAACCCACTACTATTAGTAAAATACCCAGCATTACCATAACATTCCCATCAATACTCATAAAGCACCCATCACTGCCGGCACATTCCATAACAATCCGTCCCAAATCTGCTAACACATCTGATGGCATCCAAAAAAACACCCAAGTCTTCCCATGATGCATTTAGCACTGCTCATAATGCATGTCATTTGGTCTAATGGCGCATAACGAAACTGACCGCCGGCACACTGGTGTTAATGTGACATGTAAATGGCATATGTGCTGTCCGTTATACTGACCGAGAGATTGGCAGGCCGGCGGTCAGATATCAGTTCCCTATCCCACAGTGAGTTAGTGTTGAGTTATTACTCTGCTTTCCAGCACTTCACGCCTGACAGACGGCTTCTTGAGAGATCCATTTGTCTTAATGGGACTTCAGGAGCGAGTCCT
>NW_015515892.1:4893-5114 GCF_001515645.1 Sinocyclocheilus grahami | reverse complement strand
GTGTACATTTCTGTTGTTTCTTTTCTTTTGTCAGTTTAAACCATTTTACTCCTTAACTAGTTAGAGGGCCCTTTTGTTTGTTGTTTTGGCCTTTCCCCCTCTAGTCTATTCTAAGTCTATTTCGCTAGTGACCATACGTGCCATTTTCCCAGGACGCGTCCTGGCCAGTCATACAACGATCGGTCTGCACATGCAAACAAAGCCAAAACCTAGATATTTTA
>NW_015515892.1:2162-2574 GCF_001515645.1 Sinocyclocheilus grahami | reverse complement strand
TCTAGTTAACATGTGTCCAAGTGTTGTTGTAAGGCCAGATGAAACCGAAAAGTGTGCATGTTGAATAGTAGAAATTTTTGGTGTGTACCTTCCTTAGACTGTACATGGTATGCTATTTGTACATTAAATACTTCAGACGAAAATGGATGACAATTTGAGCATTAAAAACTTCTTTTAATAAAAAAAATCTCTTGCAATGTTTAGTTTCTTGTGTTGAACTACTTTGAAACGCTAAATTTCAAGTAACAGGCTAATACTCTGAGTCAAGTAAAACACTTTAAAAAACAAACAAACACTTAACTGTGTTGGCCTAAGAGCAAATCTTTCATAAACATGACAAACTAGTGCTCTCTTTCACTTGGAACAAGAGGCTGCATGTCCTTTGAGTAATATTTTGCCACAAGTTCCGGGA
>NW_015515892.1:0-508 GCF_001515645.1 Sinocyclocheilus grahami | reverse complement strand
AACTAACTAACTAACTGAAGGCTATAATAAAGATAATACAAATATTAATTAGAAACCATTGCTTATAGACCAGGTCCTCACAACGCTAAACTGTACAGTGTGGCTGCGTCAGAAACGGCATTCTTCTACTGTATTTTACAGGAAGTGAAGTGGGAAAGAGAAAGCGGGATGGATCAGGAAAGGTCCACGAGCCAGAACTCGTAGCATGACAACACTATATGTACAAGTACAAGATATTTAGGGCCCTTGAAAAAATAGTCCAAGTCTTAAAGGATCTGCATCTCACATCTGTAGAAATGACAAAAGTAGTCAAACCTTTCTCTAAAGCCAGTCACTTGCTCCAGTCGTATGTTGTTACTTCAGGAATAATGTCCCTCGATGCCAAAAGCAGGTTTTTGTCGGCCACAGTCTTCTTCATGGTGCAGTTTCTGGTGAAAGTGATCGTCATGTACCAGCCTGCCAAGAGTGATGCAACTGCATCAATGCTTCAGTATCAAGAAAAAAAAAA
>NW_015515891.1:3779-5115 GCF_001515645.1 Sinocyclocheilus grahami | reverse complement strand
AAAAAAAAAAAAAAACCTTTGGGGAAACCAGGCTCAGTCGGGGTCCAGATCTCCTCTGGCCTAAATGAATGGACATGGTGTGATATTGGTCTGCTCCAGCAGAGAAAACAAAACACAATAAAGTGGCAGTCCAAAGGCTTTGCTCTAAAACTCATTGTTAGAATGCTATGACGCTGTCAGAGAGACCTCATCAGAAGTATAAAACACTTTCCACAGAAGGTCCTTTTATGTAACTGAATGATATAAAATGTGATATATTGTTTACTGTTTATTAAAGGCAGATTTGCTGGTGATTCATGAACATTCTAGTGTATTTATTGGTCAATTGCTTTGTCCTTTTCCCTCTGGATTGCTGGGATATGAAAGACACAGCGTTTCTATAAGAAAGCTGCCACATTTGTGCTTCGGGCTGTTGCTAAGCACTCCCCTGAATTGGCCCAGGCCGTGGTGGACTGTGGAGCACTGGACGCTCTTGTCATCTCCCTGGAGGAGTTTGACCCTGGGGTCAAAGAGGCTGCTGCATGGGCAATAGGCTACATTGCCAGACATAATGCACGTAAGTTTGCATAAAATGGTCGTTTTTTTTTATTCGTTCTCGCAATTCGTCAATGTTCCTTTTGTTCATTTCTTCTCCTGCTGTGCAGAGCTGTCTCAGGCAGTGGTTGATGCTGGAGTTGTGCCTCTGCTCGTGTTATGCATCCAGGAGCCTGAAATTGCCCTGAAGAGGGTTGCTGCTTCCGCTCTGAGCGACATAGCCAAACACACCCCAGAGCTGGCTCAAACCGTGGTGGACACTGGGGCAATCGCCCACCTAGCACAGATGATCCTAAACCCAGATGCCAAATTGAAGGTGACTGAGCCTACAGATATTGTAATCAATGACATGCAGACTTAATTTGACAATGCATTTTTTTCTCCTCTTTAAAGAGGCAGGTTTTTTCAGCTCTCAGCCAAATCGCCAAGCACTCCGTAGACGTAGCCGAGATGGTGGTGGAGGCTGAAATATTCCCTGCAGCACTGGTTTGCCTAAAGGACCCGGATGAATATGTTCAGAAGAATGTCGCCACTCTTATTCGGGAAATCACAAAACACACCCCCGAGGTACCTACCACATACATAACATAGCCACTAAATGATTTCAAGATGCTTGGGTAAGTTTGGACACTTTGTCAGCTCTTTGACACCCCCTGTTTAAATAACATGGTGTGAGGCAGCTAGTCTGTAAACCATGGAGAATGTGGGTCTGTTATTTATCACCAGTGCAACATAGGAAACAGACAATTGGAAACCACATTGCATCACCCATTTTTTTCACCTGCCCAAAACTGTTTTGCTT
>NW_015515891.1:609-3276 GCF_001515645.1 Sinocyclocheilus grahami | reverse complement strand
GAAGGATCATGTCACACTGAAGACTGGAGTAATGGCTGCTGAAAACTTAGCTTTGCCATCACAGGAATAAATTGCATTTTTGTAAATATTAAAATATACAACAGTTATTTTAAATTGTAGTAATATTTTATTTGTACTGTTTTTTTTTATTTTGTTGAACAAATAAATGCAGCCTTGGTTAGCATAAGAAACTTCATTAAAATAAAATAAAATAAAATATATATTTAAAAAAAAAAACCTTACCAAACCCAGACTTTTGAACAGTAGTGTACTTCTCTCATAATACTGATTATGATCATATTTGATTCCTGTATTTTATTACCATATTCCATATTTGATTCCACTCCTGTAGGGAGTGCCGCAGTTAGCTATCTGTCTGGAGGAAGAGCAAGAAGATCACATCAAAGCAGCCACAGCTTGGTCGTTTGGCCAGATTGGCCGACACACACCTGAGCATGCAAAAGCTGTTGCTGTGGCCAACGTGCTCCCTAAACTCCTAAATCTCTATTTGGACACTGAAAGTTCTGAAGACCTGCAGGTCAAGGTGAGCAACAGCCCATACGTAAAATGACTGATAGAGGTACTGTTTTTCATTTTGGTGTAAATTATTTTTGCTAACGTCAAATGTTCCAAATGTGTAGTAACTGTTTTCTCTTCCTTGCTTTGTTTTTATATACTCAAAAAAGGCCAAGAAGGCACTGAAGAGCATCCTTCAAAAGTGCACTTATCTGCCAGCACTGGAGCCTCTTCTCTATGAAGCTCCCAGCAACATTCTTAAACATGTCATCTGCCAGTTCAGTAAGGTAGCGGGAACTTATTGTTTTCATCAAATGCAATTGTTAATCACAATGAGAACTATTCAAGAAACTTTTCTATTTCCTACCAATCTTACAGGTTCTTCCTCATGACAGTAAGGCACGGCGATTGTTTGTTACCAGTGGTGGTCTGAAGAAAGTACAGGAGATCAAAGCAGAACCTGGTTCTGCAATTCAGGAATATATCAATGCAATCAACAGCTGCTACCCCGAAGAGATTGTCAGGTTCATACACATTTATATGAATAATAAACAGTACCATATCAAAATATTTTTAAACTAAACAAAGTGCATTCATAATGCTATAAACTTTAGCTGTATGGTTTTTGTTGTTCCACTGACCGACCCTTCTTTCACAGGTATTATTCTCCGGGTTATTCTGAGACCTTGCTGGAAAGGATTGATAACTATCAGCCAGTGTGATTTTCTCTACTGAAACACTATGAATGCTTTTTAAAAAGTTGTGAAAAATTAAACATTAACATACCAATGATTACATCTGTAACATCTTGTTTAAAAAAAATCTATTAAAATGTATGTATGCTAGCAATTTGATTTAGCTTGTTATTTGATGTCTTATCTTGTTTCATGTTTAGTTAATACTGAACAAAAGTATTTTGTTATATTTAGTGGTGGTACAGGATTATTAATTCAGAGATTTGCTGTTTTTGATCAAACCTAAGACAACCAAAGCTTTGTTGCAAAGCAAAGTCCATCTGTCTAGCATAAAATCCTTGGTATATTTGGTAGAAGTTGTTTAACAACAGCAACAACAAAAATAATATTAATTTATCATGAACCTGCTTCGTCCTTGAGGTATATACAAATATCAATTAAATAAATATCATACCGTTCATGAGAACCAGCCATATTGGCGATGTGTTGCTTCGTCAAGACATCTTCCCATTGCATTTTCATCCTCTTCTAAAACCCCACTCTTCCTGCACCTTTATACAACAACGCTCCACAAGGGCGTGCGGCATTGGGATTGCTGTCATCTAAATAGCTTCGTGGAGTAAAAAGCAGACCGCTCAGTTTCACACTGCAGTAGGCTACTGGCAAGACGAAGAACCTCGACTCAAGGGACTTACCCTTCTCATTGGCAGGATCATTCACAGCACAGGGCTTCATACGGGTGAACGCTGCCTCCATGTCTCACTGACGCTGGAAGCTTGTGTAGAATTTGACCCCATGAAAATGCGAAACTAAAAGATTGCAAACGGACATCAGATGAACGAAGCAGCGATTGTGACAAACTTCTTAACTAACATAATTATAATTATATAGACAATTATGAATATTTAAGAAAATAAAAAACTAAAGGCCCTATATTGACGAGCGATTGACATTTCAACACATGAACAAACGTGTCTCTTAAAAAGCACGTAGGCCTACTTCCGCGTTCGTGTTAAAATATTTATAGGAAACGCACGCAAAGTAACTAGCCTATGGTTCGTAACGGAAGGTAGAGAACACTAATGTGATCGTTATCGAGAAACGGGGCCCAGAACGTTTGATTTTTATTGGTAATTATGCATTCACTTATTATAGCCCCCTGCTGTCTGATTTGTGCATGGCAGCCCATTCTTTGTTTATTGTTTCCTCTTCTGTAGTCAGTCAGATTACTTTTCAACTGACGCAGTTTGGTTATGCATTGTCTCCATCCCACAGCTTTGTCCAATTCACAACCTTGATTACCAAATCAGAATGCCAGATCACTTCGGGCCTATTTGATTTTGAATCGATTCAGAAGTGGTTTGCAGGAAATTAATTTTTCAACTTATTATTATCGACACCATTTTAATATTCTCTAAGGTCGGGGATGGTTTGTCATAGGCCTAGTTATTTTCTT
>NW_015515891.1:0-568 GCF_001515645.1 Sinocyclocheilus grahami | reverse complement strand
TCTCTAAGGTCGGGGATGGTTTGTCATAGGCCTAGTTATTTTCTTAAAACTCTCCGACTTGCCTCTTTTACCCCAAAATTAGAAAAGAAAAAAAAAATCAGTTGTGTCATATCGCGCTTTCAGCCGCTGCCATGCCCAAGAAACGGAAGAAACCTTGAAATAATTAAGCCATATACGCTTGAGGCTTTTAAATGAGAAGGCTATAGGCTACCCACAAACCTTCGTGTTCACCAGTCTGCAAGCTGCTATGCGTAGATTCAATGAAAACTGACAACAGAAGTTTTCCTTCTTCTATTTGAGACAGTCTGTCCGTGATATCATGTCCTCTGATTATTTTTTTACTCTCTTGTCTAAACGGTAGGCCTATTTAACAACAAACCATTCAAAGCTAAGCAGCTATTTTGTCTTGTAGGTCATATAGGGCCTCTTGCAACGTTGGCTTCGGCCGCAACGAACATTAATACCCGTTAATACAGTTAATATTAAACTTCATTGCCAAACGAATATCCCGTCAAATAGTAGTTTTTTAACCATAGCAAGGCTTAATGTAGGCTTATGAAACGTAGCC
>NW_015515890.1:3963-5125 GCF_001515645.1 Sinocyclocheilus grahami | reverse complement strand
TTACACATTTACTTTTTGCATGCAAATTTAATGCAAAGTCATGGAAAATAATGTTTTTACATTATTTTAATTCATCAAAAAATTGAGCAATTTCAACTTTTGAAATTACATGAAATTCAACTAGAATTTTTTAAGTCAGTTTAATGTAATTCAAGTTGAAACGACTGATTATGACTGAAATGAAATGATTGATTATACTTAAAAACTTAAGTTCAGTTACTGTCTTACATGATTAAGTTGAAGTATAGGTGGAATGTTTTACAGTGCACCAATTGCTGTGATAATTTAAATATAAATAATTTAAAAAGCAGTTATCTGGAGCAGATGAAGTTTTATGTCACATAATGCTGCTTCTGAGGGGTTTTCGCTAAAATAGCCATGGCATGGGGATCGGAGATCTTCGAGGATATGGCAAACGGTCTCAACAAAGAGGTATCAAGCAAATCAATCATTTGGACAAATAACACAGCAAGCCACCTCACCATGTAATTTTCACATGAAACAGAGCCCCTATGGCCTGCAGTCCATTGAAACGGGATGTGACCCTCCCCTCCAGTCATCCCGCCCCGCTCCGAACACCGCATCCTATTTGTCCTGCGGTCAGGCCCATTGTTTGATGATGATTTGTAATATAAATATGAGGTTTTCTGCCTCCTCTGAGCGAACCGGCTCTGGATTCGCCTGCCCCTGCATCCCATAATTGCCAGTGACATCCACGGGATGCATCCCGGAGCCGAGACGCTAATGGAGAGCAGCTCCGAGCAGCTCCTCCTCATCCTCACATCCAGACGCTTCTATAACACTCTGGCCGAGGGTGAAAAACCTCAATCTAGTGTCGATCACAGTCGTCTGGCATTATATTTTTCCAGTCCTAATTTGCAGCGGTTTTGTTCATGGATACACTCTTAAGAAATGTCTATAAAAATATCAAAGTCCCAATGTACCGTGTTAATGTCAAGGAATATTCTGTGTTGCTTTTTCACAGGTGCTTTACCCATATATTGAAATATGCATGAATATTGCATTCTAGGGTTGAAGGAAAAAGTGCTGCTAATTTCTGCCAGGACGTTATCCATTTCTCCAACTTTCCATAATATTACTACTTTCAAGCATACAGTATACACACACACACACACACACACACATACATACATACATATAT
>NW_015515890.1:249-3124 GCF_001515645.1 Sinocyclocheilus grahami | reverse complement strand
CTAACAAACCATACATCAATGGAAAGATGATTTATTCAGATTTCATGTGATGTAGAAATCTCCTCAATTTAAAAAAATGTACTCTTATGACTGGTTTTGTGCTCCAGGGTCACATATTTTCTCGTAAAACATACTCTAATATTTTGTCTTTATTTACAACGTAATAGTGAAAATAATTGTTCGCTGTGCAGTTTAATAGTGTGACATGACATGATAAAAACAGCACAGTTCCCTCAGAACTTCTGGCTCGTACATACTAACAAACATCCTTTCATAAGTGGAGTTAACAACACATCTTCATTAAACTACAACAGCAGCTGGATTTTAGGCGAACAGCACTACTACAACAACACAGAGTCAGTGAAGCTCGCATCTTGTTGCTTGTGTTTGCAGGGCTGCTTTGTTTTTCAGGTGAGGAGTGAAGGCTCAGTCTGGTCTCATTTTCCATGGTGAACCACAAGATCTTACCACACACAACTGTACTCAAACAACCAAACATACACACAGCTCTGTCAAAACATGCCCGCCCACCCTTTACATCCCACAAACTCTAGCAGAACAACACGCCAGACCCTCAGACCGAGTCCTGACGCGCATCTGTCCCAAAACCCTCTCTGCTTTCCTTTCATCAGAACATTTGGCTGCAGAAGATATAATTAAAAGCAGGAGTCGGCATAAATTAACAACGAGCGAGGCTCGGGTCTAAATCAAAAGCAAATACTGTCATAGTTTGGATCTGACACATTGGTCTTTAAAGCTGGAGGGATGAATGACACAGCACCGGTGCCTTTGAGAGGCCGTGAGTCTGGGATGATCTCAGCCTGCCGTAAATCTCACTCATATTTGTCAGGAGATGAACTTCATCACAACAGGGAGTCGCCACAGCGCCTTTTATTGCATATTTGAGCATCACTGATTTTTCAAAAAAAATGATGTCTGGATGATCAAGGGTTTCTTTAGTCTATTTATTTTTGAATTTACTTTACAGTAAAGATTTCACAGCAAAAAGACTTGAGCTGAAGGTGGACGTTTGTGCAATTACACTAACAGGCCTTTTACTTTTTAAAGTATGAGCTTGCAATTGCATGCACCAGGTTTTTCTGCAAATGTTTGATCATATTGAGGCCTAAGAAATGACGCAGTAGCTTTATTGGGTTAACAGTTCTCAGTTACAGTCCCTTGTTTACAGTCATCAGCACACGGACACTCAACCCAAGTCCTCTGGCCGTGAAACAGTTAAGGAAGAAAAGCGAGCGCCTTTGACTGTTTAAAAGTCGTTCGCAACAAGGTGCACCAGGTGCGCCGCGTGGTTACCAGCCTCTGTGTTTACTGCTGACTCCCTTCCGCAAGAAAGCAGCTTGATGCCGTGTTTACTCCAGACCCCACCACCCACACCTCCTCCGAGCATCAGATAAGACACAGACAGAGAGAGAGACGGAGGGAAACACTCGCGTTCTCCTCCTTCAGCAGCACACACGAGCGTTTGCATTGTAGTAAACGCGCAGTTGCACAAATACTCTCACATGCATAACCACAGCACACCTCACCTTCACTGCACTCTCACTGAGACAGAGAAACCTCGCGCGGAGATCACTGAACACAGGATGCAGGATGCATGTCAGCGGCATCGCGGCTCACGTACACGCGTGTGCTGATCAAAACAAACGCACACGCCGTTTGAAAGAGCGCTGAATGCGCCATTGTCGTCATGCAGCTACATAATTGTTCATGAAGGCAGAAAGCGGGGGTTTCCCTGAAAATAGTTAAAACGCACTCTGTAAACCTGCATATCAAACGGGAAATTCTCAGAAGAGAGTTACTTTTATGTTTGTCATTAAAACGTTATGCGTTCCTTTTGTTTTTTTCCTCGAGATCCAAGACCTCGGTCCCGTAAGCAGAGGGCTATATTTAGCAGTGAAATGCTTTCCAGTTGGCTCGGCGCGATCATAAGGGGGGAAAAAACCACACGGAAAACCATGTTCCATAACATCTGAAAGGCAGCGGGCTGCAGATCTGGGATGTCCCTACTTTTAAAGCCATCGCTTTGCGGTAATTGCCCGATGTTTCGCCTCCAGCTGAAATTAACGTCTGTATTTCCACGAGCCGCAGGTAGAACGCTCTTCCTCTCTCTAATGATCCACAATCATGTGAGCAAAACCAGAAACCAGATTTTTTACTTCTGAGTGGTGCAAATCTGCAATCGTGATCACTGACTTAAACATCATCCAGTAACACAGATAACCCCAAGATCACAGGAGAAGCCCAGTGATGTGGTCAATGAGCGTCGATGGCTTCAAAGCCGCGTGTTTCGCATTAATTCACAGATCAGGATACACTAGAGAGTGCTGACGCGATGGTAACCTTATATGAAGTAGGTTAGTCACCCATCCATCCTGTTAAACTCTGTCCCAAAAGACATGAAAACCAAACACATAATAATAAGCGGGTGACAGCAGCAAGTGATTCAAAAGCTTCTGTGATAAAAGTAACAGGCTGCCTGATAGTGATCTGTTTAACTGATACAAAGAGAAAAGCAAAAAGTGCAAAAAGCTCTTCTAAGTAGCTTGAACACATTTTTTTGTACTTAGTAGAGTTATTTCGTGTGAACTGAACAAGAATGCTCCAAACGTGTTTCTTAACATTTTACATTGCACATTTTTGTGCAAGTTCCCAGCATGCATTGCTGCTTGGAAAACAATTCTGTGGTATCTGTTACTAAAAAAAAATCATGGTAGCACTTTATTTTAAGTACCAATACTCGCTATTAACTTGTTGCTTATTAGCATGCATATTACTAGCATAATTGGCTGTTTATTAGTAGTTACAAAGGACATATTAATGTCTTATTCTGCATGATCATATTTTAGATCCCTTA
>NW_015515890.1:0-239 GCF_001515645.1 Sinocyclocheilus grahami | reverse complement strand
ACTATTAATAAACAGCAAATTAGGAGTTTATTGAGGGAAATGTCATAGTTAATAGTGAGAATTGGTCCCTAAGCTAAAGTGTGGCCAAAATGATCATTGCTTTATATTTTACTGGCTTCATTTGCTGCTGTTGTCAGTTTTTGTCGGTTCATATTTTTACCGGATGAACATTTGTTGATCAATGATGAACTGATGGATCTATTATATTCAGGGTAATACTGTATGGTCGTTTTAAAGGT
>NW_015515889.1:4363-5119 GCF_001515645.1 Sinocyclocheilus grahami | reverse complement strand
AAATATGTTCATGAAAGTAGCAGTTCATGTTGATGTTGTATGCTTTTTGAAGAGTGGCCATTACAATTTCTTGGATCTCTGTTCCTCTTCCTAACCCTGCGTGCCCCCTATGGTCCTTCCTGCTCTGGAAAGTGAGCAGTCAGCTGTTCTGAGCCTCATTAGTGGTGTCTGTCTCTGATGAGCGGGATGATGAAGCCTTTCTATTGATCCGTCTCCAGAGGAAAAAGTGCTGGGTAAACAGGACAGAGTTACAGCTCAGAGGGGACCGGCTTGGGCACCGTGCTCACAGAGGTGATGCAGGGGAGAGAGGAAAAACTTTATCATGCTGTCAGTGTCTACATCTCGTTTGAACTTATCCGTGTCTTTGTGTGGTACAGTCATTACTTTGTGTGTAAGGTCATGACACATGTAACAATTCAGATAATCCTTTATATGATGTCAGAGTCTGAAGATATTCTGGAGTTTGAATGTAAATTTGTTTATAAATTACATGTTTTATAGTCTGATGCTGAAATTCTCACACAGTTCCCACGCTCATGGAAAACTGGAAAATATCGGAATTTGATTTTTAGGACTGGAGGGGTCATGGAAGCCAATAAATCTTTAGAAGTCATGGAGCTTTCTATAACCAATTCAGTTTTTTTCTGCTTATGGTCAGCCCTAAAATACTTAATCAGCTAGAATTTTTTTTGCTCTCTGTGCTATCTCTTTAAAATGATCTCCTTCAAAATCCTTATCCACTTATTATGAGCAATG
>NW_015515889.1:0-3933 GCF_001515645.1 Sinocyclocheilus grahami | reverse complement strand
CAAGTAAACAGCTATTTACTTGGATTATACAGCCACTGTAAAAAAAGGGCTGCTTTGTTAAAAGTACTGTTGAAATTTAGAAAGCAGAACATTAATTCAATTCAGTACATTTAAAACATTTATTTCTCTCTGACATTTTGTCTTGCACTCTGTAAGAGTCCCCAGAGCCCAGTCTGAAGTTTTAAAATAGTTTGAGTTTTAAATGTTCGAGAAGTTTTAAAGAATCAAATGGCTAGCTGAAGAACACTATACAGAAGAAATATTTCTTCATAAGGAAAGGATTCTTTGCAGAACTATTGAAGAAACTTTATTTTAAAGAAATGCTTCATGATAACACCTCCTAATAAGAGCAATAAAAACATGATAATAGATGAATAAATGTCCTCATTGAATTACTTTAAATAATATAATTGTAAGTTACCTCTTTAATAAGGGATTGTGAACTGCTGTGCAGGTAATGCTAGTTTTTATTCACTAAATGAGTCTGAATAATGGCGTCATAGTTGAATAGTACTCTTAGGACATGAATAAATGGTTTTGTTCCACACTTTATCTGTGGGTGATCGTGCAGCGCTAGTCAGTGGTCAGTGTTTTTTCTCAGCGGTCATGTGAGAACAGTTTGATTTTTAGATCAATAGCAAGATTCCTTCCCCCAAGCATCTAAGGCAGAATGATTGAGCACAGTTCAATGAAACCAGGGTCTTTTAATAAGCGGGTGTGGGAGTCCCTTATAAATGGCTTAACTGGCTTGTTCACTGACACTAGTGTGTATCACTTAGGCTAGTTTAACTGTTTGTTCTTTCTGCTACTGCATTGATCAAGGCTAATTTTCACTCTTCATGTCAACATCCATTATGCAACATGTATTTACACTAAAAGCATTTGTACATTAAGTCTATATTAATGTACATTTGTTCATTATTCAGTGCTGGTGCTAATTTTGTATCTTATAAATGATACAGCAATCCAACTGACACACTTTGAACAATGCAGTAGCAATATTAGACATTATATTGATTACAAAAGTGTTTGTAGTTAACCAGGAACATTGGAGATTGGACTTAAGATTTAATGGACAAAAGTCCATTATAAATAATGTATAATAAGGACAATAACATTAGGAAGTGATTAGTACTGTCCTCTAAGCATCTATATACAAGACAACTGCATGAAGTCTTATAAAAATGACCAGCATGACTGTTAAGGTTTTAGACTTAAGAGCCAATAGATGCATGTCCTTGTGGGGTTCAAACCCCACTCTTGGTAGTTCTTGCATGAATTAGTGCAGAAAATCTGCTTTGTCTGAAAGGGATGTTTGAAAACAGGCGCTCGAAATTATGTTCGAGGAGTCCAATTGAGCAAAAAGTCACCGGGATGACCGAGAGGTTAAGGTGTTGGACTTAAAGTCCAGTGGGCTGATGTCCTTGTGGGATTTGAACCCCACTCCTGGTGATTAAATAGGGATTTATATAGTCTAGAAATAAATGTAGAATGCATTTCCTGTCTGCATGAGTTTAAGCGTACTTATAGCTGTAAAAATAAATGAAGAATATAATTTCTGCCTGCAAAGAATCTTAAGTCCAACCAGGATGGACAAGTGGACAAGGATTTAAGATCAAATGGGCAAATATCCTTGTGGTTACAAATCCTACTACTGGTAGCAGGCTTCTGTTCTAGCATGTCATATTATGTCAGTACCATATCAATGAACCACTGGATAGCCAAGGGGTTACTACCTATTCAGAAAGACCAGGATGGCCGACATGCAATGGACAAATGTCCTCGTGGGTTCAAACCCCACTCCTGGTATCATGTTTGATTTGCTTAATTACCAATTTGGTAATGTTAAAGCAGTAATGTTAACCAGGATGGCCGAGTGGTTAAGGTGTTGGACTTAAGATCCAATGGACAAATGTCCTCGTGGGTTCAAACCCCACTTCTGGTAAATAAGTTGAGACTTGCTGTTTGTGTACAATTTAAGCATTTAAAATTACAACATATGAGGGGTGTATGTAAATTTGAGGGTCTGTTACACTGTAGCAATATTTTGTCCCAACCATCCAAGTAGTTAAGGTTTTGAAATTAAGATCCAATAAACAAATGCCCTTGTGGTTCTCATACCAAGAGTGGGGTTTAAATGACATATTAGAATGACAAATGTCTATGCTAACATGAGTTAGCACAGGGAATCTACTTTAGCTTATAATGATGAGATAAAACAGACACTTGAAACTATATTAGAAGAGCAATTTCTACAACCACAACCTAGTAAGAAATACCAGAATGGCCGAGTGGTGATGGAGTTGGATTTAAGATCCAATGGACAAATGTTCTTGTGGGTTCAAACCCCACTCCTGGTAATTCAATTTTATGTTTTTGTGCAAAGTAAATGTTTTAAATTACAGTATATGAGGGGTATACAGTGCAGTCTGTTACAGTACTTGTACACTGTGTCCCAACCAGTTTGGCAGAGTGGTTAAGGTTTTGGAATTAAGATCCAATAAACAAATGGCCTTGTGGATTCAAACCCCACTCTTGGTAACAAATGCCTATTCTAACTTGAGCTAGCACAGGAAATCTGCTTTATCTTATAATGATGAGATAAAACACACACTTGAAGCCATATTAGAAGAGTAAGTTGTACAACTACAGCCTGGCAAAAAACACCAGGATGGCTGAGTGGTTAAGGTATTGAGCTTAAGATCTATTAAACAAATATCCTTGTGACTTCAAGCCACACTCCTGGCAACAAATAGCTGTTCCAGAATTAATACAGGAAATCTGCATTGTCATAAAATGGTGAGATAAAACTGCTGGCAGTAAAGTTCTGGGATTTTAAATTGAAACTGGCTTTGGTCACGGTCTAGTAGGTGCTACACACACTTTATCAAGTGGTTTTCAACAGTACATTCCCATTGGTAGTTGCTGTGCATTTGCATGAAGTTGGACTCTTCCATATAAAGATATTGCAGAAATAGAGTAGTATGCTATTCCAAATTCAGTCAATGAGACCAGCACACATGACGTTTAGTGCAAGTGACATTTTTATGTTTAGATTGATTTGAGATACACTGTTGATCTTAGTATTTGCAATCATTTGAGTGTTGAGTGTGGCGCTGCGGCAGTTGTGTTCCAGTGGGAGATGGCATTGAATCTTTCATTTTAATGTAGCGTGGAAAGCCCTAAAGCACAGAGCCGAAATCTACACCGTTTGCACCACCGCAGAGCTTTGCGGTTTCTGATCTCAAATGTTCTGAAAGATCCGGTGTGTTTTCCTCAAAGTGTGTTGCAATGCTGAGTCTTCCTCCTAATTGCTATTCTGTAGGGCTCCTTTTATATTTCTTTTAGACTTTGTTTTTTGGCTTGGTTGGATTCCTGCACCACCATCCGGTTGAGATCCTTGAGCTGGTTTGGAATGCAGCACACAGGTTTTGGTTTAGACGTCATGCGAAGTGCCATGGCAACAGCAAGTCTAGCAAATCTGCAGTGCAGGTTACACTTATCCAAGCAAATGCACAGCATTTTGAAAATACCAAAACACTCGTGTCGTTTCTCATCGCTTCCTGCATTTTGTTTAAGTGACCTTACTTTGAAAGCTGTCAGGAAAGTGATCTGAGACTTTATCTACAAAGTTGAAAACCTCTAGTTTTACCTTGAAATCTTGTGTCCGTTTTTCCAGAAATGCGTTTGAAATGGTATCAAGTGAGGCATGAAATGAAATACAGCTTAAACTTTTAATGCTGGCTGTTTAACTAGAATATTTGCAGTACTTCCACATTTAGCAAATCACAGTATGTACTAATAATACACAAGCGATTCCATGTATTTATATACATATATCCTCAAGAGTCACGCACACCCACATGATGTCCACAGATGCCCACACAAAAAATAAGAGAATAATATCAGCAAATGCACATCCAGCACACTGAG